>NC_142035.1:89500910-89652412 GCF_982192425.1 Myodes glareolus | reverse complement strand
TTTTGTGAAAACTTGTAAGTAGCTTAAGGCACTTTCAAAGGAAAGTGATTTTCTCTGACAGGACAGCATTTAGAAAGTGAAGCAACACTCCATTCACTTCGCACAGTGAATTGAAGTGTTGGAACAGACTGCTTCTCTTTCAGAGAAACGCATGTGAATTTCTGTTCAATGCTTGTAAGTAGCTTAAGGCACTTTCAAAGGAAAGTGATTTTCTCTGACAGGACAGCATTTAGAAAGTGAAGCAACACTCCATTCACTTCGCACAGTGAATTGAAGTGTTGGAACAGACTGCTTCTCTTTCAGAGAAACGCATGTGAATTTCTGTTGAATGCTTGTAAGTAGCTTAAGGCACTTTCAAAGGAAAGTGATTTTCTCTGACAGGACAGCATTTAGAAAGTGAAGCAACACTCCATTCACTTCGCACAGTGAATTGAAGTGTTGGAACAGACTGCTTCTCTTTCAGAGAAACGCATGTGAGTTTTTTGTGAAAGCTTGTAAGTAGCTTAAGGCACTTTCAAAGAAAACTGATTTTCTCTGAAAGGACAGCATTTAGAAAGTGAAGCAACACTCCATTCACTTCGCACAGTGAACTGAAGTGTTGGAACAGACTGCTTCTCTTTCAGAGAAACGCATGTGAGTTTTTTGTGAAAGCTTGTAAGTAGCCTAAGGCACTTTCAAAGGAAAGTGATTTTCTCTGAAAGGACAGCATGTAGAAAGTGAAGCAACACTCCATTCACTTCGCACAGTGTATTGAAGTGTTGGAACAGACTGCTTCTCTTTAAGAGAAACGCATGTGAATTTCTGTTCAATGCTTGTAAGTAGCTTAAGGCACTTTCAAAGGAAAGTGATTTTCTCTGAAAGAACAGCATTTAGAAAGTGAAGCAACACTCCATTCACTTCGGACAGTGAACTGAAGTGTTGGAACAGACTGCTTCTCTTTCAGAGAAACGCATGTGAATTTCTGTTGAATGCTTGTAAGTAGCTTAAGGCACTTTCAAAGAAAAGTGATTTTCTCTGAAAGGACAGCATTTAGAAAGTGAAGCAACACTCCATTCACTTCGCACAGTGATTTGAAGTGCTGGAACAGACTGCTTCTCTTTCAGGGAAACGCATGTGAGTTTTTTGTGAAAGCTTTTAATTAGCTTAAGGCACTTTCAAAGGAAAGTGATTTTCTCTGACAGGACAGCATTTAGAAAGTGAAGCAACACTCCATTCACTTCGCACAGTGAATTGAAGTGTTGGAACAGACTGCTTCTCTTTCAGAGAAACGCATGTGAATTTCTGTTGAATGCTTGTAAGTAGCTTAAGGCACTTTCAAAGGAAAGTGATTTTCTCTGAAAGGACAGCATTTAGAAAGTGAAGGAACACTCCATTCACTTCGCACAGTGAATTGAAGTGTTGGAACAGACTGCTTCTCTTTCAGAAAAACGGATGTGAGTTTTTTGTGAGTGCTTGTAAGTAGCTTAAGGCACTTTCAAAGGAAAGTGATTTATTCTGAAAGGACAGCATTTAGAAAGTGAATCATCACTCCATTCACTTCGCACAGTGAATTGAAGTGTTGGAACAGACTGCTTCTCTTTCAGAGTAACGGATGTGAGTTTTTTGTGAATGCTTGTAAGTAGCTTAAGGCACTTTCAAAGGAAAGTGATTTTCTCTGAAAGAACAGCATTTAGAAAGTGAAGCAACACTCCATTCACTTCGCACAGTGAATTGAAGTGTTGGAACAGACTGCTTCTCTTTCAGAGTAACGGATGTGAGTTTTTTTCGAAAGCTTGTAAGTAGCTTAAGGCACTTTCAAAGGAAAGTGATTTTCTCTGAAAGGACAGCATTTAGAAAGTGAAGCAACACTCCAATCACTTCGCACAGTGAATTGAAGTGATGGAACAGACTGCTTCTCTTTCAGAGAAACGCATGTGAGTTTTTTGTGAAAGCTTGTAAGTAGCTTAAGGCACTTTCAAAGAAAAGTGATTTTCTCTGACAGGACAGCATTTAGAAAGTGAAGCAACACTCCATTCACTTCGCACAGTGAATTGAAGTGTTGGAACAGACTGCTTCTCTTTCAGAGAAACGCATGTGAATTTCTGTTCAATGCTTGTAAGTAGCTTAAGGCACTTTCAAAGGAAAGTGATTTTCTCTGAAAGGACAGCATTTAGAAAGTGAGGGAACACTCCATTCACTTCGCACAGTGAATTGAAGTGTTGGAACAGACTGCTTCTCTTTCAGGGAAACGCATGTGAATTTCTGTTGAATGCTTGTAAGTAGCTTAAGGCACTTTCAAAGGAAAGTGATTTTCTCTGAAAGGACAGCATTTAGAAAGTGAAGCAACACTCCATTCACTTCGCACAGTGAATTGAAGTGTTGGAACAGACTGCTTCTCTTTCAGAGTAACGGATGTGAGTTTTTTGCGAAAGCTTGTAAGTAGCTTAAGGCACTTTCAAAGGAAAGTGATTTTCTCTGAAAGGACAGCATTTAGAAAGTGAAGCAACACTCCAATCACTTCGCACAGTGAATTGAAGTGATGGAACAGACTGCTTCTCTTTCAGAGAAACGCATGTGAGTTTTTTGTGAAAGCTTGTAAGTAGCTTAAGGCACTTTCAAAGAAAAGTGATTTTCTCTGACAGGACAGCATTTAGAAAGTGAAGCAACACTCCATTCACTTCGCACAGTGAATTGAAGTGTTGGAACAGACTGCTTCTCTTTCAGAGAAACGCATGTGAATTTCTGTTCAATGCTTGTAAGTAGCTTAAGGCACTTTCAAAGGAAAGTGATTTTCTCTGAAAGGACAGCATTTAGAAAGTGAGGGAACACTCCATTCACTTCGCACAGTGAATTGAAGTGTTGGAACAGACTGCTTCTCTTTCAGGGAAACGCATGTGAATTTCTGTTGAATGCTTGTAAGTAGCTTAAGGCACTTTCAAAGGAAAGTGATTTTCTCTGAAAGGACAGCATTTAGAAAGTGAAGCAACACTCCATTCACTTCGCACAGTGAATTGAAGTGTTGGAACAGACTGCTTCTCTTTCAGAGAAACGCATGTGATTTTTTTGTGAAAGCTTGTAAGTAGCTTAAGGCACTTTCAAAGGAAAGTGATTTTCTCTGACAGGACAGCATTTAGAAAGTGAAGCAACACTCCATTCACTTCGCACAGTGAATTGAAGTGTTGGAACAGACTGCTTCTCTTTCAGAGAAACGGATGTGTGTTTTTTGTGAAAGCTTGAAAGTAGCTTAAGGCACTTTCAAAGGAAAGTGATTTTTTCTGAAAGAACAGCATTTAGAAAGTGAAGAAGCACTCCATTCACTTCGCACAGTGAATTGAAGTTTTGGAACAGACGGCTTCTCTTTCAGAAAAACGGATGTGTGTTTTTTGTGAAAGCTTGTAAGTAGCTTAAGGCACTTTCAAAGGAAAGTGATTTTCTCTGACAGGACAGCATTTAGAAAGTGAAGCAACACTCCATTCACTTCGCACAGTGAATTGAAGTGTTGGAACAGACTGCTTCTCTTTCAGAGAAACGCATGTGAATTTCTGTTGAATGCTGGTAAGTAGCTTAAGGCACTTTCAAAGGAAAGTGATTTTCTCTGAAAGGACAGCATTTAGAAAGTGAAGGAACACTCCATTCACTTCGCACAGTGAATTGAAGTGTTGGAACAGACTGCTTCTCTTTCAGAGAAACAGATGTGAGTTTTTTTGAGTGCTTGTAAGTAGCTTAAGGCACTTTCAAAGGAAAGTGATTTTCTCTGAAAGGACAGCATTTAGAAAGTGAAGCAACACTCCTTTCACTTCGCACAGTGAATTGAAGTGTTGGAATAGACTGCTTCTCTTTCAGAGTAATGGATGTGAGTTTTTTGTGAATGCTTGTAAGTAGCTTAAGGCACTTTCAAAGGAAAGTGATTTTCTCTGAAAGGACAGCATTTAGAAAGTGAAGCAACACTCCATTCACTTCGCACAGTGAATTGAAGTGTTGGAACAGACAGCTTCTCTTTCAGAGAAACGCATGTGAATTTCTGTTGAATGCTTGTAAGTAGCTTAAGGCACTTTCAAAGGAAAGTGATTTACTGTGAAAGGACAGCATTTAGAAAGTGAAGCAACACTCCATTCACTTCGCACAGTGAATTGAAGTGTTGGAACAGACTGCTTCTCTTTCAGGGAAACGCATGTGAGTTTTTTGTGAAAGCTTCTAAGTAGCTTAAGGCGCTTTCAAAGGAAAGTGATTTTCTCTGACAGGACAGCATTTAGAAAGTGAAGCAACACTCCATTCACTTCGCACAGTGAATTGAAGTGTTGGAAAAGACTGCTTCTCTTTCAGAGAAACGCATGTGAATTTCTGTTGAATGCTTGTAAGTAACTTAAGGCACTTTCAAAGGAAAGTGATTTTCTCTGAAAGGACAGCATTTAGAAAGTGAAGCAACACTCCATTCACTTCGCACAGTGAATTGAAGTGTTGGAACAGACTGCTTCTCCTTCAGAGTAACAGATGTGAGTTTTTTGTGAAAGCTTGTAAGTAGCTTAAGGCACTTTCAAAGGAAAGTGATTTTCTCTGAAAGGACAGCATGTAGAAAGTGAAGCAACACTCCATTCACTTCGCACAGTGAATTGAAGTGTTGGAACAGACTGCTTCTCTTTCAGAGTATCGGATGTGAGTTTTTTGTGAAAGCTTGTAAGTAGCTTAAGGCACTTTCAAAGGAAAGTGATTTTCTCTGAAAGGACAGCATTTAGAAAGTGAAGCAACACTCCATTCACTTCGCACAGTGAATTGAAGTGTTGGAACAGACTGCTTCTCTTTCAGAGAAACGCATGTGAATTTCTGTTGAATGCTTGTAAGTAGCTTAAGGCACTTTCAAAGGAAAGTGATTTTCTCTGACAGGACAGCATTTAGAAAGTGAAGCAACACTCCATTCACTTCGCACAGTGAATTGAAGTGTTGGAACAGACTGCTTCTCTTTCAGAGAAACGCATGTGAGTTTTTTGTAAAAGCTTGTAAGTAGCTTAAGGCACTTTCAAAGGAAAGTGATTTTCTCTGAAAGGACAGCATTTAGAAAGTGAAGCAACACTCCATTCACTTCGCACAGTGAATTGAAGTGTTGGAACAGACTGCTTCTCTTTCAGAGAAACGCATGTGAATTTCTGTTGAATGCTTGTAAGTAGCTTAAGGCACTTTCAAAGGAAAGTGATTTTCTCTGAAAGGACAGCATTTAGAAAGTGAAGCAACACTCCATTCACTTCGCACAGTGAATTGAAGTGTTGGAACAGACTGCTTCTCTTTCAGAGAAACGAATGTGGGTTTTTTGTGAAAGCTTGTAAGTAGCTTAAGGCACTTTCAAAGGAAAGTGATTTTCTCTTAAAGGACAGCATTTAGAAAGTGAAGCAACACTCCATTCACTTCGCACAGTGAATTGAAGTGTTCGAACAGACTGCTTCTCTTTGAGAGAAATGCATGTGAATTTCTGTTGAATGCTTGTAAGTAGCTTAAGGCACTTTCAAAGGAAAGTGATTTTCTCTGAAAGGACAGCATTTAGAAAGTGAAGCAACACTCCATTCACTTCGCACAGTGAATTAAAGTGTTGGAACAGACTGCTTCTCTTTCAGAGAAACTGATGTGAGTTTTTTGTGAAAGCTTGTAATTAGCTTAAGGCACTTTCAAAGGAAAGTGATTTTCTCTGAAAGGACAGCATATAGAAAGTGAAGCAACACTCCATTCACTTCGCGCAGTGAATTGAAGTGTTGGAACAGACTGCTTCTCTTTCAGAGAAACGCCTGTGAATTTCTGTTCAATGCTTGTAAGTAGCTTAAGGCACTTTCAAAGGAAAGTGATTTTCTCTGACAGGACAGCATTTAGAAAGTGAAGCAACACTCCATTCACTTCGCACAGTGAATTGAAGTGTTGGAACAGACTGCTTCTCTTTCAGAGAAACGCATGTGAATTTCTGTTGAATGCTTGTAAGTAGCTTAAGGCACTTTCAAAGGAAAGTGATTTTCTCTGAAAGGACAGCATTTAGAAAGTGAAGCCACACTCCATTCACTTTGCACAGTGAACTGAAGTGTTGGAACAGACTGCTTCTCTTTAAGAGAAACCCATGTGAATTTCTGTTCAATGCTTGTAAGTAGCTTAAGGCACTTTCAAAGGAAAGTGATTTTCTCTGACAGGACAGCATTTAGAAAGTGAAGCAACACTCCATTCACTTCGCACAGTGAATTGAAGTGTTGGAACAGACTGCTTCTCTTTCAGAGAAACGCATGTGAATTTCTGTTCAATGCTTGTAAGTAGCTTAAGGCACTTTCAAAGGAAAGTGATTTTCTCTGAAATGACAGCATGTAGAAAGTGAAGCAACACTCCATTCACTTCGCACAGTGAATTGAAGTGTTGGAACAGACTGCTTCTCTTTCAGAGAAACGCATGTGAATTTCTGTTCAATGCTTGTAAGTAGCTTAAGGCACTTTCAAAGGAAAGTGATTTTCTCTGAAAGGACAGCATGTAGAAAGTGAAGCAACACTCCATTCACTTCGCACAGTGAATTGAAGTGTTGGAACAGACTGCTTCTCTTTCAGAGAAACGCATGTGAATTTCTGTTCAATGCTTGTAAGTAGCTTAAGGCACTTTCAAAGGAAAGTGATTTTCTCTGAAAGGACAGCATTTAGAAAGTGAAGCAACACTCCATTCACTTCGCACAGTGAATTGAAGTGTTGGAACAGACTGCTTCTCTTTCAGAGAAACGCATGTGAATTTCTGTTGAATGCTTGTAAGTAGCTGAAGGCACTTTCAAAGGAAAGTGATTTTCTCTGAAAGGACAGCATTTAGAAAGTGAAGCAACACTCCATTCACTTCGCACAGTGAATTGAAGTGTTGGAACAGACTGCTTCTCTTTCAGAGAAACGGATGTGAGTTTTTTGTGAAAGCTTGTAAGTAGCTTAAGGCACTTTCAAAGGAAAGTGATTTTCTCTGAAAGGACAGCATTTAGAAAGTGAAGCAACACTCCATTCACTTCGCACAGTGAATTGAAGTGTTGAAACAGACTGCTTCTCTTTCAGAGAAACGCATGTGAGTTTTTTGTGAAAGCTTGTAAGTAGCTTAAGGCACTTTCAAAGGAAAGTGATTTTCTCTGAAAGGACAGCATTTAGAAAGTGAAGCAACACTCCATTCACTTCGCACAGTGAATTGAAGTGTTGGAACAGACTGCTTCTCTTTCAGAGAAACGCATGTGAATTTCTGTTGAATGCTTGTAAGTAGCTGAAGGCACTTTCAAAGGAAAGTGATTTTCTCTGAAAGGACAGCATTTAGAAAGTGAAGCAACACTCCATTCACTTCGCACAGTGAATTGAAGTGTTGGAACAGACTGCTTCTCTTTCAGAGAAACTGATGTGAGTTTTTTCTGAAAGCTTGTAAGTAGCTTAAGGCACTTTCAAAGGAAAGTGATTTTCTCTGAAAGGACAGCATTTAGAAAGTGAAGCAACACTCCATTCACTTCGCACAGTGAATTGAAGTGTTGGAACAGACTGCTCTCTTTCAGAGAAACGCATGTGAATTTCTGTTCAATGCTTGTAAGTAGCTTAAGGCACTTTCAAAGGAAAGTGATTTTCTCTGAAAGGACAGCATTTAGAAAGTGAAGCAACACTCCATTCACTTCGCACAGTGAATTCAAGTGTTGGAACAGACTGCTTCTCTTTCAGAGAAACGCATGTGAATTTCTGTTGAATGCTTGTAAGTAGCTTAAGGCACTTTCAAAGGAAAGTGATTTTCTCTGAAAGGACAGCATTTAGAAAGTGAAGCAACACTCCATTCACTTCGCACAGTGAATTGAAGTGTTGAAACAGACTGCTTCTCTTTCAGAGAAACGCATGTGAGTTTTTTGTGAAAGCTTGTAAGTAGCTTAAGGCACTTTCAAAGGAAAGTGATTTTCTCTGAAAGGACAGCATTTAGAAAGTGAAGCAACACTCCATTCACTTCGCACAGTGAATTGAAGTGTTGGAACAGACTGCTTCTCTTTCAGAGAAACGGATGTGAGTTTTTTGTGAAAGCTTGTAAGTAGCTTAAGGCACTTTCAAAGGAAAGTAATTTTCTCTGAAAGGACAGCATTTAGAAAGCGAAGCAACACTCCATTCACTTCGCGCAGTGAATTGAAGTGTTGGAACAGACTGCTTCTCTTTCAGAGAAACGCATGTGAGGTTTTTGTGAAAACTTGTAAGTAGCTTAAGGCACTTTCAAAGGAAAGTGATTTTCTCTGACAGGACAGCATTTAGAAAGTGATGCAACACTCCATTCACTTCGCACAGTGAATTGAAGTGTTGGAACAGACTGCTTCTCTTTCAGAGAAACGCATGTGAATTTCTGTTGAATGCTTGTAAGTAGCTTAAGGCACTTTCAAAGGAAAGTGATTTTCTCTGAAAGGACAGCATTTAGAAAGTGAAGCAACACTCCATTCACTTCGCACAGTGAATTGAAGTGTTGGACAGACTGCTTCTCTTTCACAGAAACGCATGTGAATTTCTGTTCAATGCTTGTAAGTAGCTTAAGGCACTTTCAAAGGAAAGTGATTTTCTCTGAAAGGACAGCATTTAGAAAGTGAAGCAACACTCCATTCACTTCGCACAGTGAATTGAAGTGTTGGAACAGACTGCTTCTCTTTCAGAGAAACGCATGTGAATTTCTGTTGAATGCTTGTAAGTAGCTTAAGGCACTTTCAAAGGAAAGTGATTTTCTCTGAAAGGACAGCATGTAGAAAGTGAAGCAACACTCCATTCACTTCGCACAGTGAATTGAAGTGTTGGAACAGACTGCTTCTCTTTCAGAGAAACGCATGTGAATTTCTGTTCAATGCTTGTAAGTAGCTTAAGGCACTTTCAAAGGAAAGTGATTTTCTCTGAAAGGATAGCATTTAGAAAGTGAAGCAACACTCCATTCGCTTCGCACAGTGAATTGAAGTGTTGGAACAGACTGCTTCTCTCTCAGAGAAATGCATGTGAATTTCTGTTGAATGCTTGTAAGTAGCTTAAGGCACTTTCAAAGGAAAGTGATTTTCTCTGAAAGGACAGCATTTAGAAAGTGAAGCAACACTCCATTCACTTCGCAGAGTGAATTGAAGTGTTGGAACAGACTGCTTCTCTTTCAGAGAAATGGATGTGAGTTTTTTGTGAAAGCTTGTAAGTAGCTTAAGGCACTTTCAAAGGAAAGTGATTTTCTCTGAAAGGACAGCATTTAGAAAGTGAAGCAACACTCCATTCACTTCACACAGTGAATTGAAGTGTTGGAACAGACTGCTTCTCTTTGAGAGAAATGCATGTGAATTTCTGTTGAATGCTTGTAAGTAGCTTAAGGCACTTTCAAAGGAAAGTGATTTTCTCTGAAAGGACAGCATTTAGAAAGTGAAGCAACACTCCATTCACTTCGCACAGTGAATTTAAGTGTTGGAACAGAACGCTTCTCTTTCAGAGAAACGCATGTGAATTTCTGTTGAATGCTTGTAAGTAGCTTAAGGCACTTTCAAAGGAAAGTGATTTTCTCTGAAAGGACAGCATTTAGAAAGTGAAGCAACACTCCATTCACTTCGCACAGTGAATTGAAGTGTTGGAACAGACTGCTTCTCTTTCAGAGAAACGCATGTGAATTTCTGTTGAATGCTTGTAAGTAGCTTAAGGCACTTTCAAAGGAAAGTGATTTTCTCTGAAAGGACAGCATTTAGAAAGTGAAGCAACACTCCATTCACTTCGCACAGTGAATTGAAGTGTTGGAACAGACTGCTTCTCTTTGAGAGAAATGCATGTGAATTTCTGTTGAATGCTTGTAAGTAGCTTAAGGCACTTTCAAAGGAAAGTGATTTTCTCTGAAAGGACAGCATGTAGTAAGTGAAGCAACACTCCATTCACTTCGCACAGTGAATTGAAGTGTTGGAACAGACTGCTTCTCTTTCAGAGAAACGCATGTGAATTTCTGTTCAATGCTTGTAAGTAGCTTAAGGCACTTTCAAAGGAAAGTGATTTTCTCTGAAAGGACAGCATTTAGAAAGTGAAGCAACACTCCATTCACTTCGCCCAGTGAATTGAAGTGTTGGAACAGACTGCTTCTCTTTCAGAGAAACTGATGTGAGTTTTTTGTGAAAGCTTGTAAGTAGCTTAAGGCACTTTCAAAGGAAAGTGATTTTCTCTGAAAGGACAGCATTTAGAAAGTGAAGCAACACTCCATTCACTTCGCACAGTGAATTGAAGTGTTGAAACAGACTGCTTCTCTTTCAGAGAAACGCATGTGAGTTTTTTGTGAAAGCTTGTAAGTAGCTTAAGGCACTTTCAAAGGAAAGTGATTTTCTCTGAAAGGACAGCATTTAGAAAGTGAAGCAACACTCCATTCACTTCGCACAGTGAATTGAAGTGTTGGAACAGACTGCTTCTCTTTCAGAGAAACTGATGTGAGTTTTTTCTGAAAGCTTGTAAGTAGCTTAAGGCACTTTCAAAGGAAAGTGATTTTCTCTGAAAGGACAGCATTTAGAAAGTGAAGCAAAACTCCATTCACTTCGCACAATGAATTGAAGTGTTGGAACAGACTGCTTCTCTATCAGAGAAACGCATGTGAGTTTTTTGTGAAAGCTTGTAAGTAGCTTAAGGCACTTTCAAAGGAAAGTGATTTTCTCTGAAAGGACAGCATTTAGAAAGTGAAGCAACACTCCATTCACTTCGCACAGTGAATTTAAGTGTTGGAACAGACTGCTTCTCTTTCAGAGAAACGCATGTGAATTTCTGTTCAATGCTTGTAAGTAGCTTAAGGCACTTTCAAAGGAAAGTGATTTTCTCTGAAAGGACAGCATTTAGAAAGTGAAGCAACACTCCATTCACTTCGCACAGTGAATTTAAGTGTTGGAACAGACTGCTTCTCTTTCAGAGAAACGCATGTGAATTTCTGTTCAATGCTTGTAAGTAGCTTAAGGCACTTTCAAAGGAAAGTGATTTTCTCTGAAAGGACAGCATTTAGAAAGTGAAGCAACACTCCATTCACTTCGCACAGTGAATTGAAGTGTTGAAACAGACTGCTTCTCTTTCAGAGAAACGCATGTGAGTTTTTTGTGAAAGCTTGTAAGTAGCTTAAGGCACTTTCAAAGGAAAGTGATTTTCTCTGAAAGGACAGCATTTAGAAAGTGAAGCAACACTCCATTCACTTCGCACAGTGAATTGAAGTGTTGGAACAGACTGCTTCTCTTTCAGAGAAACGGATGTGAGTTTTTTGTGAAAGCTTGTAAGTAGCTTAAGGCACTTTCAAAGGAAATTAATTTTCTCTGAAAGGACAGCATTTAGAAAGCGAAGCAACACTCCATTCACTTCGCGCAGTGAATTGAAGTGTTGGAACAGACTGCTTCTCTTTCAGAGAAACGCATGTGAGGTTTTTGTGAAAACTTGTAAGTAGCTTAAGGCACTTTCAAAGGAAAGTGATTTTCTCTGACAGGACAGCATTTAGAAAGTGATGCAACACTCCATTCACTTCGCACAGTGAATTGAAGTGTTGGAACAGACTGCTTCTCTTTCAGAGAAACGCATGTGAATTTCTGTTGAATGCTTGTAAGTAGCTTAAGGCACTTTCAAAGGAAAGTGATTTTCTCTTAAAGGACAGCATTTAGAAAGTGAAGCAACACTCCATTCACTTCGCACAGTGAATTGAAGTGTTCGAACAGACTGCTTCTCTTTGAGAGAAATGCATGTGAATTTCTGTTGAATGCTTGTAAGTAGCTTAAGGCACTTTCAAAGGAAAGTGATTTTCTCTGAAAGGACAGCATTTAGAAAGTGAAGCAACACGCCATTCACTTCGCACAGTGAATTAAAGTGTTGGAACAGACTGCTTCTCTTTCAGAGAAACTGATGTGAGTTTTTTCTGAAAGCTTGTAATTAGCTTAAGGCACTTTCAAAGGAAAGTGATTTTCTCTGAAAGGACAGCATTTAGAAAGTGAAGCAACACTCCATTCACTTCGCGCAGTGAATTGAAGTGTTGGAACAGACTGCTTCTCTTTCAGAGAAACGCCTGTGAATTTCTGTTCAATGCTTGTAAGTAGCTTAAGGCACTTTCAAAGGAAAGTGATTTTCTCTGACAGGACAGCATTTAGAAAGTGAAGCAACACTCCATTCACTTCGCACAGTGAATTGAAGTGTTGGTACAGACTGCTTCTCTTTCAGAGAAACGCATGTGAATTTCTGTTGAATGCTTGTAAGTAGCTTAAGGCACTTTCAAAGGAAAGTGATTTTCTCTGAAAGGACAGCATTTAGAAAGTGAAGCCACACTCCATTCACTTTGCACAGTGAACTGAAGTGTTGGAACAGACTGCTTCTCTTTAAGAGAAACCCATGTGAATTTCTGTTCAATGCTTGTAAGTAGCTTAAGGCACTTTCAAAGGAAAGTGATTTTCTCTGACAGGACAGCATTTAGAAAGTGAAGCAACACTCCATTCACTTCGCACAGTGAATTGAAGTGTTGGAACAGACTGCTTCTCTTTCAGAGAAACGCATGTGAATTTCTGTTCAATGCTTGTAAGTAGCTTAAGGCACTTTCAAAGGAAAGTGATTTTCTCTGAAAGGACAGCATGTAGAAAGTGAAGCAACACTCCATTCACTTCGCACAGTGAATTGAAGTGTTGGAACAGACTGCTTCTCTTTCAGAGAAACGCATGTGAATTTCTGTTCAATGCTTGTAAGTAGCTTAAGGCACTTTCAAAGGAAAGTGATTTTCTCTGAAAGGACAGCATTTAGAAAGTGAAGCAACACTCCATTCACTTCGCACAGTGAATTGAAGTGTTGGAACAGACTGCTTCTCTTTCAGAGAAACGCATGTGAATTTCTGTTGAATGCTTGTAAGTAGCTGAAGGCACTTTCAAAGGAAAGTGATTTTCTCTGAAAGGACAGCATTTAGAAAGTGAAGCAACACTCCATTCACTTCGCACAGTGAATTGAAGTGTTGGAACAGACTGCTTCTCTTTCAGAGAAACGGATGTGAGTTTTTTGTGAAAGCTTGTAAGTAGCTTAAGGCACTTTCAAAGGAAAGTGATTTTCTCTGAAAGGACAGCATTTAGAAAGTGAAGCAACACTCCATTCACTTCGCACAGTGAATTGAAGTGTTGGAACAGACTGCTTCTCTTTGAGAGAAATGCATGTGAATTTCTGTTGAATGCTTGTAAGTAGCTTAAGGCACTTTCAAAGGAAAGTGATTTTCTCTGAAAGGACAGCATGTAGTAAGTGAAGCAACACTCCATTCACTTCGCACAGTGAATTGAAGTGTTGGAACAGACTGCTTCTCTTTCAGAGAAACGCATGTGAATTTCTGTTCAATGCTTGTAAGTAGCTTAAGGCACTTTCAAAGGAAAGTGATTTTCTCTGAAAGGACAGCATTTAGAAAGTGAAGCAACACTCCATTCACTTCGCCCAGTGAATTGAAGTGTTGGAACAGACTGCTTCTCTTTCAGAGAAACTGATGTGAGTTTTTTGTGAAAGCTTGTAAGTAGCTTAAGGCACTTTCAAAGGAAAGTGATTTTCTCTGAAAGGACAGCATTTAGAAAGTGAAGCAACACTCCATTCACTTCGCACAGTGAATTGAAGTGTTGAAACAGACTGCTTCTCTTTCAGAGGAACGCATGTGAGTTTTTTGTGAAAGCTTGTAAGTAGCTTAAGGCACTTTCAAAGGAAAGTGATTTTCTCTGAAAGGACAGCATTTAGAAAGTGAAGCAACACTCCATTCACTTCGCACAGTGAATTGAAGTGTTGGAACAGACTGCTTCTCTTTCAGAGAAACTGATGTGAGTTTTTTCTGAAAGCTTGTAAGTAGCTTAAGGCACTTTCAAAGGAAAGTGATTTTCTCTGAAAGGACAGCATTTAGAAAGTGAAGCAAAACTCCATTCACTTCGCACAATGAATTGAAGTGTTGGAACAGACTGCTTCTCTTTCAGAGAAACGCATGTGAGTTTTTTGTGAAAGCTTGTAAGTAGCTTAAGGCACTTTCAAAGGAAAGTGATTTTCTCTGAAAGGACAGCATTTAGAAAGTGAAGCAACACTCCATTCACTTCGCACAGTGAATTGAAGTGTTGGAACAGACTGCTTCTCTTTCAGAGAAACGCATGTGAATTTCTGTTCAATGCTTGTAAGTAGCTTAAGGCACTTTCAAAGGAAAGTGATTTTCTCTGAAAGGACAGCATTTAGAAAGTGAAGCAACACTCCATTCACTTCGCACAGTGAATTGAAGTGTTGGAACAGACTGCTTCTCTTTCAGAGAAACGCATGTGAATTTCTGTTGAATACTTGTAAGTAGCTTAAGGCACTTTCAAAGGAAAGTGATTTTCTCTGAAAGGACAGCATTTAGAAAGTGAAGCAACACTCCATTCACTTCGCACAGTGAATTGAAGTGTTGAAACAGACTGCTTCTCTTTCAGAGAAACGCATGTGAGTTTTTTGTGAAAGCTTGTAAGTAGCTTAAGGCACTTTCAAAGGAAAGTGATTTTCTCTGAAAGGACAGCATTTAGAAAGTGAAGCAACACTCCATTCACTTCGCACAGTGAATTGAAGTGTTGGAACAGACTGCTTCTCTTTCAGAGAAACGGATGTGAGTTTTTTGTGAAAGCTTGTAAGTAGCTTAAGGCACTTTCAAAGGAAAGTAATTTTCTCTGAAAGGACAGCATTTAGAAAGCGAAGCAACACTCCATTCACTTCGCGCAGTGAATTGAAGTGTTGGAACAGACTGCTTCTCTTTCAGAGAAACGCATGTGAGGTTTTTGTGAAAACTTGTAAGTAGCTTAAGGCACTTTCAAAGGAAAGTGATTTTCTCTGACAGGACAGCATTTAGAAAGTGAAGCAACACTCCATTCACTTCGCACAGTGAATTGAAGTGTTGGAACAGACTGCTTCTCTTTCAGAGAAACGCATGTGAATTTCTGTTGAATGCTTGTAAGTAGCTTAAGGCACTTTCAAAGGAAAGTGATTTTCTCTGAAAGGACAGCATGTAGAAAATGAAGCAACACTCCATTCACTTCGCACAGTGAATTGAAGTGTTGGAACAGACTGCTTCTCTTTCAGAGAAACGCATGTGAATTTCTGTTCAATGCTTGTAAGTAGCTTAAGGCACTTTCAAAGGAAAGTGATTTTTTCTGAAAGGATAGCATTTAGAAAGTGAAGCAACACTCCATTCACTTCACACAGTGAATTGAAGTGTTGGAACAGACTGCTTCTCTTTCAGAGAAATGGATGTGAGTTTTTTGTGAAAGCTTGTAAGTAGCTTAAGGCACTTTCAAAGGAAAGTGATTTTCTCTGAAAGGACAGCATTTAGAAAGTGAAGCAACACTCCATTCACTTCACACAGTGAATTGAAGTGTTGGAACAGACTGCTTCTCTTTGAGAGAAATGCATGTGAATTTCTGTTGAATGCTTGTAAGTAGCTTAAGGCACTTTCAAACGAAAGTGATTTTCTCTGAAAGGACAGCATTTAGAAAGTGAAGCAACACTCCATTCACTTCGCACAGTGAATTTAAGTGTTGGAACAGAACGCTTCTCTTTCAGAGAAACGCATGTGAATTTCTGTTGAATGCTTGTAAGTATCTTAAGGCACTTTCAAAGGAAAGTGATTTTCTCTGAAAGGACAGCATTTAGAAAGTGAAGCAACACTCCATTTACTTCGCACAGTGAATTGAAGTGTTGGAACAGACTGCTTCTCTTTCAAAGAAACGCATGTGAGTTTTTTGTAAAAGCTTGTAAGTAGCTTAATGCACTTTCAAAGGAAAGTGATTTTCTTTGACAGGACAGCATTTAGAAAGTGAAGCAACACTCCATTCACTTCGCACAGTGAATTGAAGTGTTGGAACAGACTGCTTCTCTTACAGAGAAACGCATGTGAATTTCTGTTCAATGCTTGTAAGTAGCTTAAGGCGCTTTCAAAGGAAAGTGATTTTCTCTGACAGGACAGCATTTAGAAAGTGAAGCAACACTCCATTCACTTCGCACAGTGAATTGAAGTGTTGGAACAGACTGCTTCTCTTTCAGAGAAACTGATGTGAGTTTTTTGTGAAAGCTTGTAAGTAGCTTAAGGCACTTTCAAAGGAAAGTGATTTTCTCTGAAAGGACAGCATTTAGAAAGTGAAGCAAAACTCCATTCACTTCGCACAGTGAATTGAAGTGTTGGAACAGACTGCTTCTCTTTCAGAGAAACGCATGTGAGTTTTTTGTGAAAGCTTGTAAGTAGCTTAAGGCACTTTCAAAGGAAAGTGATTTTCTCTGAAAGGACAGCATTTAGAAAGTGAAGCAACACTCCATTCACTTCGCACAGTGAATTGAAGTGTTGGAACAGACTGCTTCTCTTTCAGAGAAACGCATGTGAGTTTTTTGTGAAAGCTTGTTAGTAGCTTAAGGCACTTTCAAAGGAAAGTAATTTTCTCTGAAAGGACAGCATTTAGAAAGCGAAGCAACACTCCATTCACTTCGCGCAGTGAATTGAAGTGTTGGAACAGACTGCTTCTCTTTCAGAGAAAAGCATGTGAGTTTTTTGTGAAAACTTGTAAGTAGCTTAAGGCACTTTCAAAGGAAAGTGATTTTCTCTGACAGGACAGCATTTAGAAAGTGAAGCAACACTCCATTCACTTCGCACAGTGAATTGAAGTGTTGGAACAGACTGCTTCTCTTTCAGAGAAACGCATGTGAATTTCTGTTGAATGCTTGTAAGTAGCTGAAGGCACTTTCAAAGGAAAGTGATTTTCTCTGAAAGGACAGCATTTAGAAAGTGAAGCAACACTCCATTCACTTCGCACAGTGAATTGAAGTGTTGGAACAGACTGCTTCTCTTTCAGAGAAACGGATGTGAGTTTTTTGTGAAAGCTTGTAAGTAGCTTAAGGCACTTTCAAAGGAAAGTGATTTTCTCTGAAAGGACAGCATTTAGAAAGTGAAGCAACACTCCATTCACTTCGCACAGTGAATTGAAGTGTTGGAACAGACTGCTTCTCTTTGAGAGAAATGCATGTGAATTTCTGTTGAATGCTTGTAAGTAGCTTAAGGCACTTTCAAAGGAAAGTGATTTTCTCTGAAAGGACAGCATGTAGTAAGTGAAGCAACACTCCATTCACTTCGCACAGTGAATTGAAGTGTTGGAACAGACTGCTTCTCTTTCAGAGAAACGCATGTGAATTTCTGTTCAATGCTTGTAAGTAGCTTAAGGCACTTTCAAAGGAAAGTGATTTTCTCTGAAAGGACAGCATTTAGAAAGTGAAGCAACACTCCATTCACTTCGCCCAGTGAATTGAAGTGTTGGAACAGACTGCTTCTCTTTCAGAGAAACTGATGTGAGTTTTTTGTGAAAGCTTGTAAGTAGCTTAAGGCACTTTCAAAGGAAAGTGATTTTCTCTGAAAGGACAGCATTTAGAAAGTGAAGCAACACTCCATTCACTTCGCACAGTGAATTGAAGTGTTGAAACAGACTGCTTCTCTTTCAGAGGAACGCATGTGAGTTTTTTGTGAAAGCTTGTAAGTAGCTTAAGGCACTTTCAAAGGAAAGTGATTTTCTCTGAAAGGACAGCATTTAGAAAGTGAAGCAACACTCCATTCACTTCGCACAGTGAATTGAAGTGTTGGAACAGACTGCTTCTCTTTCAGAGAAACTGATGTGAGTTTTTTCTGAAAGCTTGTAAGTAGCTTAAGGCACTTTCAAAGGAAAGTGATTTTCTCTGAAAGGACAGCATTTAGAAAGTGAAGCAAAACTCCATTCACTTCGCACAATGAATTGAAGTGTTGGAACAGACTGCTTCTCTTTCAGAGAAACGCATGTGAGTTTTTTGTGAAAGCTTGTAAGTAGCTTAAGGCACTTTCAAAGGAAAGTGATTTTCTCTGAAAGGACAGCATTTAGAAAGTGAAGCAACACTCCATTCACTTCGCACAGTGAATTGAAGTGTTGGAACAGACTGCTTCTCTTTCAGAGAAACGCATGTGAATTTCTGTTCAATGCTTGTAAGTAGCTTAAGGCACTTTCAAAGGAAAGTGATTTTCTCTGAAAGGACAGCATTTAGAAAGTGAAGCAACACTCCATTCACTTCGCACAGTGAATTGAAGTGTTGGAACAGACTGCTTCTCTTTCAGAGAAACGCATGTGAATTTCTGTTGAATACTTGTAAGTAGCTTAAGGCACTTTCAAAGGAAAGTGATTTTCTCTGAAAGGACAGCATTTAGAAAGTGAAGCAACACTCCATTCACTTCGCACAGTGAATTGAAGTGTTGAAACAGACTGCTTCTCTTTCAGAGAAACGCATGTGAGTTTTTTGTGAAAGCTTGTAAGTAGCTTAAGGCACTTTCAAAGGAAAGTGATTTTCTCTGAAAGGACAGCATTTAGAAAGTGAAGCAACACTCCATTCACTTCGCACAGTGAATTGAAGTGTTGGAACAGACTGCTTCTCTTTCAGAGAAACGGATGTGAGTTTTTTGTGAAAGCTTGTAAGTAGCTTAAGGCACTTTCAAAGGAAAGTGATTTTCTCTGACAGGACAGCATTTAGAAAGTGAAGCAACACTCCATTCACTTCGCACAGTGAATTGAAGTGTTGGAACAGACTGCTTCTCTTTCAGAGAAACGCATGTGAATTTCTGTTGAATGCTTGTAAGTAGCTTAAGGCACTTTCAAAGGAAAGTGATTTTCTCTGAAAGGACAGCATTTAGAAAGTGAAGGAACACTCCATTCACTTCGCACAGTGAATTGAAGTGTTGGAACAGACAGCTTCTCTTTCAGAGAAACGGATGTGAGTTTTTTGTGAGTGCTTGTAAGTAGCTTAAGGCACTTTCAAAGGAAAGTGATTTTCTCTGAAAGGACAGCATTTAGAAAGTGAATCATCACTCCATTCACTTCGCACAGTGAATTGAAGTGTTGGAACAGACTGCTTCTCTTTCAGAGTAACGGATGTGAGTTTTTTGTGAAAGCTTGTAAGTAGCTTAAGGCACTTTCAAAGGAAAGTGATTTTCTCTGAAAGGACAGCATTTTGAAAGTGAAGCAACACTCCATTCACTTCGCACAGTGAATTGAAGTGTTGGAACAGACTGCTTCTCTTTCAGAGAAACGCATGTGAATTTCTGTTGAATGCTTATAAGTAGCTTAAGGCACTTTCAAAGGAAAGTGATTTTCTCTGAAAGGACAGCATTTAGAAAGTGAAGCAACACTCCATTCACTTCGCACAGTGAATTGAAGTGTTGAAACAGACTGCTTCTCTTTCAGAGAAACGCATGTGAGTTTTTTGTGAAAGCTTGTAAGTAGCTTAAGGCACTTTCAAAGGAAAGTGATTTTCTCTGAAAGGACAGCATTTAGAAAGTGAAGCAACACTCCATTCACTTCGCACAGTGAATTGAAGTGTTGGAACAGACTGCTTCTCTTTCAGAGAAACTGATGTGAGTTTTTTGTGAACGCTTGTAAGTAGCTTAAGGCACTTTCAAAGGAAAGTAATTTTCTCTGAAAGGACAGCATTTAGAAAGCGAAGCAACACTCCATTCACTTCGCGCAGTGAATTGAAGTGTTGGAACAGACTGCTTCTCTTTCAGAGAAACGCATGTGAGTTTTTTGTGAAAACTTGTAAGTAGCTTAAGGCACTTTCAAAGGAAAGTGATTTTCTCTGACAGGACAGCATTTAGAAAGTGAAGCAACACTCCATTCACTTCGCACAGTGAATTGAAGTGTTGGAACAGACTGCTTCTCTTTCAGAGAAACGCATGTGAATTTCTGTTGAATGCTTGTAAGTAGCTTAAGGCACTTTCAAAGGAAAGTGATTTTCTCTGAAAGGACAGCATTTAGAAAGTGAAGCAACACTCCATTCACTTCGCACAGTGAATTGAAGTGTTGGAACAGACTGCTTCTCTTTCAGAGAAACGCATGTGAATTTCTGTTCAATGCTTGTAAGTAGCTTAAGGCACTTTCAAAGGAAAGTGATTTTCTCTGACAGGACAGCATTTAGAAAGTGAAGCAACACTCCATTCACTTCGCACAGTGAATTGAAGTGTTGGAACAGACTGCTTCTCTTTCAGAGAAACGCATGTGAATTTCTGTTGAATGCTTGTAAGTAGCTTAAGGCACTTTCAAAGGAAAGTGATTTTCTCTGACAGGACAGCATTTAGAAAGTGAAGCAACACTCCATTCACTTCGCACAGTGAATTGAAGTGTTGGAACAGACTGCTTCTCTTTCAGAGAAACGCATGTGAGTTTTTTGTGAAAGCTTGTAAGTAGCTTAAGGCACTTTCAAAGGAAACTGATTTTCTCTGAAAGGACAGCATTTAGAAAGTGAAGCAACACTCCATTCACTTCGCACAGTGAACTGAAGTGTTGGAACAGACTGCTTCTCTTTCAGAGAAACGCATGTGAGTTTTTTGTGAAAGCTTGTAAGTAGCCTAAGGCACTTTCAAAGGAAAGTGATTTTCTCTGAAAGGACAGCATGTAGAAAGTGAAGCAACACTCCATTCACTTCGCACAGTGTATTGAAGTGTTGGAACAGACTGCGTCTCTTTAAGAGAAACGCATGTGAATTTCTGTTCAATGCTTGTAAGTAGCTTAAAGCACTTTCAAAGGAAAGTGATTTTCTCTGAAAGAACAGCATTTAGAAAGTGAAGCAACACTCCATTCACTTCGCACAGTGAACTGAAGTGTTGGAACAGACTGCTTCTCTTTCAGAGAAACGCATGTGAATTTCTGTTGAATGCTTGTAAGTAGCTTAAGGCACTTTCAAAGAAAAGTGATTTTCTCTGAAAGGACAGCATTTAGAAAGTGAAGCAACACTCCATTCACTTCGCACAGTGATTTGAAGTGCTGGAACAGACTGCTTCTCTTTCAGGGAAACGCATGTGAGTTTTTTGTGAAAGCTTTAATTAGCTTAAGGCACTTTCAAAGGAAAGTGATTTTCTCTGACAGGACAGCATTTAGAAAGTGAAGCAACACTCCATTCACTTCGCACAGTGAATTGAAGTGTTGGAACAGACTGCTTCTCTTTCAGAGAAACGCATGTGAATTTCTGTTGAATGCTTGTAAGTAGCTTAAGGCACTTTCAAAGGAAAGTGATTTTCTCTGAAAGGACAGCATTTAGAAAGTGAAGGAACACTCCATTCACTTCGCACAGTGAATTGAAGTGTTGGAACAGACTGCTTCTCTTTCAGAAAAACGGATGTGAGTTTTTTGTGAGTGCTTGTAAGTAGCTTAAGGCACTTTCAAAGGAAAGTGATTTATTCTGAAAGGACAGCATTTAGAAAGTGAATCATCACTCCATTCACTTCGCACAGTGAATTGAAGTGTTGGAACAGACTGCTTCACTTTCAGAGTAACGGATGTGAGTTTTTTGTGAATGCTTGTAAGTAGCTTAAGGCACTTTCAAAGGAAAGTGATTTTCTCTGAAAGAACAGCATTTAGAAAGTGAAGCAACACTCCATTCACTTCGCACAGTGAATTGAATGCTTGGAACAGACAGCTTCTCTTTCAGAGAAACGCATGTGAATTTCTGTTGAACGCTTGTAAGTAGCTTAAGGCACTTTCAAAGGAAAGTGATTTACTGTGAAAGGACAGCATTTAGAAAGTGAAGCAACACTCCATTCACTTCGCACAGTGAATTAAAGTGTTGGAACAGACTGCTTCTCTTTCAGGGAAACGCATGTGAGTTTTTTGTGAAAGCTTGTAAGTAGCTTAAGGCACTTTCAAAGGAAAGTGATTTTCTCTGACAGGACAGCATTTAGAAAGTGAAGCAACACTCCATTCACTTCGCACAATGAATTGAAGTGTTGGAACAGACTGCTTCTCTTACAGAGAAACGCATGTGAATTTCTGTTGAATGCTTGTAAGTAGCTTAAGGCACTTTCAAAGGAAAGTGATTTTCTCTGAAAGGACAGCATTTAGAAAGTGAAGCAACACTCCATTCACTTCGCACAGTGAATTGAAGTGTTGGAACAGACTGCTTCTCTTTCAGAGAAACGCTTGTGAATTTCTGTTGAATGCTTGTAAGTAGCTTAAGGCACTTTCAAAGGAAAGTGATTTTCTCTGAAAGGACAGCATTTAGAAAGTGAAGCAACACTCCATTCACTTCGCACAGTGAATTGAAGTGTTGGAACAGACTGCTTCTCTTTCAGAGTAACGGATGTGAGTTTTTTGCGAAAGCTTGTAAGTAGCTTAAGGCACTTTCAAAGGAAAGTGATTTTCTCTGAAAGGACAGCATTTAGAAAGTGAAGCAACACTCCAATCACTTCGCACAATGAATTGAAGTGATGGAACAGACTGCTTCTCTTTCAGAGAAACGCATGTGAGTTTTTTGTGAAAGCTTGTAAGTAGCTTAAGGCACTTTCAAAGAAAAGTGATTTTCTCTGACAGGACAGCATTTAGAAAGTGAAGCAACACTCCATTCACTTCGCACAGTGAATTGAAGTGTTGGAACAGACTGCTTCTCTTTCAGAGAAACGCATGTGAATTTCTGTTCAATGCTTGTAAGTAGCTTAAGGCACTTTCAAAGGAAAGTGATTTTCTCTGAAAGGACAGCATTTAGAAAGTGAAGGAACACTCCATTCACTTCGCACAGTGAATTGAAGTGTTGGAACAGACTGCTTCTCTTTCAGGGAAACGCATGTGAATTTCTGTTGAATGCTTGTAAGTAGCTTAAGGCACTTTCAAAGGAAAGTGATTTTCTCTGAAAGGACAGCATTTAGAAAGTGAAGCAACACTCCATTCACTTCGCACAGTGAATTGAAGTGTTGGAACAGACTGCTTCTCTTTCAGAGAAACGGATGTGTGTTTTTTGTGAAAGCTTGAAAGTAGCTTAAGGCACTTTCAAAGGAAAGTGATTTTTTCTGAAAGAACAGCATTTAGAAAGTGAAGAAGCACTCCATTCACTTCGCACAGTGAATTGAAGTTTTGGAACAGACGGCTTCTCTTTCAGAAAAACGGATGTGTGTTTTTTGTGAAAGCTTGTAAGTAGCTTAAGGCACTTTCAAAGGAAAGTGATTTTCTCTGACAGGACAGCATTTAGAAAGTGAAGCAACACTCCATTCACTTCGCACAGTGAATTGAAGTGTTGGAACAGACTGCTTCTCTTACAGAGAAACGCATGTGAATTTCTGTTGAATGCTTGTAAGTAGCTTAAGGCACTTTCAAAGGAAAGTGATTTTCTCTGAAAGAACAGCATTTAGAAAGTGAAGAAACACTTCATTCACTTCGCACAGTGAATTGAAGTGTTGGAACAGACTGCTTCTCTTTCAGAGAAACGGATGTGAGTTTTTTGTGAAAGCTTGTAAGTAGCTTAAGGCACTTTCAAAGGAAAGTGATTTTCTCTGAAAGGACAGCATTTAGAAAGTGAAGCAACACTCCATTCACTTCGCACAGTGTATTGAAGTGTTGGAACAGACTGCTTCTCTTTGAGAGAAACGCATGTTAATTTCTGTTCAATGCTTGTAAGTAGCTTAAGGCACTTTCAAAGGAAAGTGATTTTCTCTGAAAGGACAGCATTTAGAAAGTGAAGCAACACTCCATTCTCTTCGCACAGTGATTTGAAGTGTTGGAACAGACTGCTTCTCTTTCAGGGAAACGCATGTGAGTTTTTTGTGAAAGCTTTTAAGTAGCTTAAGGCACTTTCAAAGGAAAGTGATTTTCTCTGACAGGACAGCATTTAGAAAGTGAAGCAACACTCCATTCACTTCGCACAGTGAATTGAAGTGTTGGAACAGACTGCTTCTCTTTCAGAGAAACGCATGTGAATTTCTGTTGAATGCTGGTAAGTAGCTTAAGGCACTTTCAAAGGAAAGTGATTTTCTCTGAAAGGACAGCATTTAGAAAGTGAAGGAACACTCCATTCACTTCGCACAGTGAATTGAAGTGTTGGAACAGACTGCTTCTCTTTCAGAGAAACAGATGTGAGTTTTTTTGAGTGCTTGTAAGTAGCTTAAGGCACTTTCAAAGGAAAGTGATTTTCTCTGACAGGACAGCATTTAGAAAGTGAAGCAACACTCCATTCACTTCGCACAGTGAATTGAAGTGTTGGAACAGACTGCTTCTCTTTCAGAGAAACGCATGTGAATTTCTGTTCAATGCTTGTAAGTAGCTTAAGGCGCTTTCAAAGGAAAGTGATTTTCTCTGAAAGGACAGCATTTAGAAAGTTAAGCAACACTCCATTCACTTCGCACAGTGAATTGAAGTGTTGGAAAAGACTGCTTCTCTTTCAGAGAAACGCATGTGAATTTCTGTTGAATGCTTGTAAGTAACTTAAGGCACTTTCAAAGGAAAGTGATTTTCTCTGAAAGGACAGCATTTAGAAAGTGAAGCAACACTCCATTCACTTCGCACAGTGAATTGAAGTGTTGGAACAGACTGCTTCTCCTTCAGAGTAACAGATGTGAGTTTTTTGTGAAAGCTTGTAAGTAGCTTAAGGCACTTTCAAAGGAAAGTGATTTTCTCTGAAAGGACAGCATGTAGAAAGTGAAGCAACACTCCATTCACTTCGCACAGTGAATTGAAGTGTTGGAACAGACTGCTTCTCTTTCAGAGTATCGGATGTGAGTTTTTTGTGAAAGCTTGTAAGTAGCTTAAGGCACTTTCAAAGGAAAGTGATTTTCTCTGAAAGGACAGCATTTAGAAAGTGAAGCAACACTCCATTCACTTCGCACAGTGAATTGAAGTGTTGGAACAGACTGCTTCTCTTTCAGAGAAACGCATGTGAATTTCTGTTGAATGCTTGTAAGTAGCTTAAGGCACTTTCAAAGGAAAGTGATTTTCTCTGAAAGGACAGCATTTAGAAAGTGAAGCAACCCTCCATTCACTTCGCACAGTGAATTGAAGTGTTGGAACAGACTGCTTCTCTTTCAGAGAAACGGATGTGAGTTTTTTGTGAAAGCTTGTAAGTAGCTTAAGGCACTTTCAAAGGAAAGTGATTTTCTCTGACAGGACAGCATTTAGAAAGTGAAGCAACACTCCATTCACTTCGCACAGTGAATTGAAGTGTTGGAACAGACTGCTTCTCTTTCAGCGAAACGCATGTGAATTTCTGTTCAATGCTTGTAAGTAGCTTGAGGCGCTTTCAAAGGAAAGTGATTTTCTCTGAAAGGACAGCATTTAGAAAGTGAAGCAACACTCCATTCACTTCGCACAGTGAATTGAAGTGTTGGAACAGACTGCTTCTCTTTCAGAGAAACGCATGTGAATTTCTGTTGAATGCTTGTAACTAGCTTGAGGCACTTTCAAAGGAAAGTGATTTTCTCTGAAAGGACAGCATTTAGAAAGTGAAGCAACACTCCATTCACTTCGCACAGTGAATTGAAGTGTTGGAACAGACTGCTTCTCTTTCATAGAAACGCATGTGAATTTCTGTTGAATGCTTGTAATTAGCTTAAGGCACTTTCAAAGGAAAGTGATTTTCTCTGAATGGACAGCATTTAGAAAGTGAAGCAACACTCCATTCACTTCGCACATTGAATTGAAGTGTTGGAACAGACTGCTTCTCTTTCAGAGAGACGGATGTGAGTTTTTTCTGAAGGCTTGTAAGTAGCTTAAGGCACTTTCAAAGGAAAGTGATTTTCTCTGAAAGGACAGCATGTAGAAAGTGAAGCAACACTCCATTCACTTCGCACAGTGTATTGAAGTGTTGGAACAGACTGCTTCTCTTTCAGAGAAACGCATGTGAATTTCTGTTCAATGCTTGTAAGTAGCTTAAAGCACTTTCAAAGGAAAGTGTTTTTCTCTGAAAGAACAGCATTTAGAAAGTGAAGCAACACTCCATTCACGTCGCACAGTGAATTGAAGTGTTGGAACAGACTGCTTCTCTTTCAGAGAAACGCATGTGAATTTCTGTTGAATGCTTGTAAGTAGCTTAAGGCACTTTCAAAGGAAAGTGATTTTCTCTGAAACGACAGCATTTAGAAAGTGAAGCAACACTCCATTCACTTCGCACAGTGAATTGAAGTGTTGGAACAGACTGCTTCTCTTTCAGAGAAATGCATGTGAGTTTTTTGTGAAAGCTTGTAAGTAGCTTAAGGTACTTTCAAAGGAAAGTGATTTTCTCTGACAGGACAGCATTTAGAAAGTGAAGCAACACTCCATTCACTTCGCACAGTGAATTGAAGTGTTGGAACAGACTGCTTCTCTTTCAGCGAAACGCATGTGAGTTTTTTGTGAAAGCTTGTAAGTAGCTTAAGGCACTTTCAAAGGAAAGTGATTTTCTCTGAAAGGACAGCATTTAGAAAGTGAAGCAACACTCCATTCACTTCGCACAGTGAATTGAAGTGTTGGAACAGACTGCTTCTCTTTCACAGAAACACATGTGAATTTCTGTTGAATGCTTGTAAGTAGCTTAAGGCACTTTCAAAGGAAAGTGATTTTCTCTGAAAGGACAGCATTTAGAAAGTGAAGCAACCCTCCATTCCCTTCGCACAGTGATTTGAAGTGTTGGAACAGACTGCTTCTCTTTCAGAGAAACGGATGTGAGTTTTTTGTGAAAGCTTGTAAGTAGCTTAATGCACTGTCAAAGGAAAGTGATTTTCTCTGACAGGGCAGCATTTAGAAAGTGAAGCAACACTCCATTCACTTCGCACAGTGAATTGAAGTGTTGGAACAGACTGCTTCTCTTTCAGCGAAACGCATGTGAATTTCTGTTGAATGCTTGTAAGTAGCTTAAGGCACTTTCAAAGGAAAGTGATTTTCTCTGAAAGGACAGCATTTAGAAAGTGAAGCAACACTCCATTCACTTCGCACAGTGAATTGAAGTGTTGGAACAGACTGCTTCTCTTTCAGAGAAACGCTTGTGAATTTCTGTTGAATGCTTGTAAGTAGCTTAAGGCACTTTCAAAGGAAAGTGATTTTCTCTGAAAGGACAGCATTTAGAAAGTGAAGCAACACTCCATTCACTTCGCACAGTGAATTGAAGTGTTGGAACAGACTGCTTCTCTTTCAGAGTAACGGATGTGAGTTTTTTGCGAAAGCTTGTAAGTAGCTTAAGGCACTTTCAAAGGAAAGTGATTTTCTCTGAAAGGACAGCATTTAGAAGGTGAAGCAACACTCCAATCACTTCGCACAGTGAATTGAAGTGATGGAACAGACTGCTTCTCTTTCAGAGAAACGCATGTGAGTTTTTTGTGAAAGCTTGTAAGTAGCTTAAGGCACTTTCAAAGAAAAGTGATTTTCTCTGACAGGACAGCATTTAGAAAGTGAAGCAACACTCCATTCACTTCGCACAGTGAATTGAAGTGTTGGAACAGACTGCTTCTCTTTCAGAGAAACGCATGTGAATTTCTGTTCAATGCTTGTAAGTAGCTTAAGGCACTTTCAAAGGAAAGTGATTTTCTCTGAAAGGACAGCATTTAGAAAGTGAAGGAACACTCCATTCACTTCGCACAGTGAATTGAAGTGTTGGAACAGACTGCTTCTCTTTCAGGGAAACGCATGTGAATTTCTGTTGAATGCTTGTAAGTAGCTTAAGGCACTTTCAAAGGAAAGTGATTTTCTCTGAAAGGACAGCATTTAGAAAGTGAAGCAACACTCCATTCACTTCGCACAGTGAATTGAAGTGTTGGAACAGACTGCTTCTCTTACAGAGAAACGCATGTGAATTTCTGTTGAATGCTTGTAAGTAGCTTAAGGCACTTTCAAAGGAAAGTGATTTTCTCTGAAAGAACAGCATTTAGAAAGTGAAGTAACACTTCATTCACTTCGCACAGTGAATTGAAGTGTTGGAACAGACTGCTTCTCTTTCAGAGAAACGGATGTGAGTTTTTTGTGAAAGCTTGTAAGTAGCTTAAGGCACTTTCAAAGGAAAGTGATTTTCTCTGAAAGGACAGCATTTAGAAAGTGAAGCAACACTCCATTCACTTCGCACAGTGTATTGAAGTGTTGGAACAGACTGCTTCTCTTTGAGAGAAACGCATGTTAATTTCTGTTCAATGCTTGTAAGTAGCTTAAGGCACTTTCAAAGGAAAGTGATTTTCTCTGAAAGGACAGCATTTAGAAAGTGAAGCAACACTCCATTCTCTTCGCACAGTGATTTGAAGTGTTGGAACAGACTGCTTCTCTTTCAGGGAAACGCATGTGAGTTTTTTGTGAAAGCTTTTAAGTAGCTTAAGGCACTTTCAAAGGAAAGTGATTTTCTCTGACAGGACAGCATTTAGAAAGTGAAGCAACACTCCATTCACTTCGCACAGTGAATTGAAGTGTTGGAACAGACTGCTTCTCTTTCAGAGAAACGCATGTGAATTTCTGTTGAATGCTGGTAAGTAGCTTAAGGCACTTTCAAAGGAAAGTGATTTTCTCTGAAAGGACAGCATTTAGAAAGTGAAGGAACACTCCATTCACTTCGCACAGTGAATTGAAGTGTTGGAACAGACTGCTTCTCTTTCAGAGAAACAGATGTGAGTTTTTTTGAGTGCTTGTAAGTAGCTTAAGGCACTTTCAAAGGAAAGTGATTTTCTCTGACAGGACAGCATTTAGAAAGTGAAGCAACACTCCATTTCTTCGCACAGTGAATTGAAGTGTTGGAACAGACTGCTTCTCTTTCAGAGAAACGCATGTGAATTTCTGTTCAATGCTTGTAAGTAGCTTAAGGCGCTTTCAAAGGAAAGTGATTTTCTCTGAAAGGACAGCATTTAGAAAGTTAAGCAACACTCCATTCACTTCGCACAGTGAATTGAAGTGTTGGAAAAGACTGCTTCTCTTTCAGAGAAACGCATGTGAATTTCTGTTGAATGCTTGTAAGTAACTTAAGGCACTTTCAAAGGAAAGTGATTTTCTCTGAAAGGACAGCATTTAGAAAGTGAAGCAACACTCCATTCACTTCGCACAGTGAATTGAAGTGTTGGAACAGACTGCTTCTCCTTCAGAGTAACAGATGTGAGTTTTTTGTGAAAGCTTGTAAGTAGCTTAAGGCACTTTCAAAGGAAAGTGATTTTCTCTGAAAGGACAGCATGTAGAAAGTGAAGCAACACTCCATTCACTTCGCACAGTGAATTGAAGTGTTGGAACAGACTGCTTCTCTTTCAGAGTATCAGATGTGAGTTTTTTGTGAAAGCTTGTAAGTAGCTTAAGGCACTTTCAAAGGAAAGTGATTTTCTCTGAAAGGACAGCATTTAGAAAGTGAAGCAACACTCCATTCACTTCGCACAGTGAATTGAAGTGTTGGAACAGACTGCTTCTCTTTCAGAGAAACGCATGTGAATTTCTGTTGAATGCTTGTAAGTAGCTTAAGGCACTTTCAAAGGAAAGTGATTTTCTCTGAAAGGACAGCATTTAGAAAGTGAAGCAACCCTCCATACACTTCGCACAGTGAATTGAAGTGTTGGAACAGACTGCTTCTCTTTCAGAGAAACGGATGTGAGTTTTTTGTGAAAGCTTGTAAGTAGCTTAAGGCACTTTCAAAGGAAAGTGATTTTCTCTGACAGGACAGCATTTAGAAAGTGAAGCAACACTCCATTCACTTCGCACAGTGAATTGAAGTGTTGGAACAGACTGCTTCTCTTTCAGCGAAACGCATGTGAATTTCTGTTCAATGCTTGTAAGTAGCTTGAGGCGCTTTCAAAGGAAAGTGATTTTCTCTGAAAGGACAGCATTTAGAAAGTGAAGCAACACTCCATTCACTTCGCACAGTGAATTGAAGTGTTGGAACAGACTGCTTCTCTTTCAGAGAAACGCATGTGAATTTCTGTTGAATGCTTGTAACTAGCTTGAGGCACTTTCAAAGGAAAGTGATTTTCTCTGAAAGGACAGCATTTAGAAAGTGAAGCAACACTCCATTCACTTCGCACAGTGAATTGAAGTGTTGGAACAGACTGCTTCTCTTTCATAGAAACGCATGTGAATTTCTGTTGAATGCTTGTAATTAGCTTAAGGCACTTTCAAAGGAAAGTGATTTTCTCTGAATGGACAGCATTTAGAAAGTGAAGCAACACTCCATTCACTTCGCACATTGAATTGAAGTGTTGGAACAGACTGCTTCTCTTTCAGAGAGACGGATGTGAGTTTTTTCTGAAGGCTTGTAAGTAGCTTAAGGCACTTTCAAAGGAAAGTGATTTTCTCTGAAAGGACAGCATGTAGAAAGTGAAGCAACACTCCATTCACTTCGCACAGTGTATTGAAGTGTTGGAACAGACTGCTTCTCTTTCAGAGAAACGCATGTGAATTTCTGTTCAATGCTTGTAAGTAGCTTAAAGCACTTTCAAAGGAAAGTGTTTTTCTCTGAAAGAACAGCATTTAGAAAGTGAAGCAACACTCCATTCACGTCGCACAGTGAATTGAAGTGTTGGAACAGACTGCTTCTCTTTCAGAGAAACGCATGTGAATTTCTGTTGAATGCTTGTAAGTAGCTTAAGGCACTTTCAAAGGAAAGTGATTTTCTCTGAAACGACAGCATTTAGAAAGTGAAGCAACACTCCATTCACTTCGCACAGTGAATTGAAGTGTTGGAACAGACTGCTTCTCTTTCAGAGAAATGCATGTGAGTTTTTTGTGAAAGCTTGTAAGTAGCTTAAGGTACTTTCAAAGGAAAGTGATTTTCTCTGACAGGACAGCATTTAGAAAGTGAAGCAACACTCCATTCACTTCGCACAGTGAATTGAAGTGTTGGAACAGACTGCTTCTCTTTCAGCGAAACGCATGTGAGTTTTTTGTGAAAGCTTGTAAGTAGCTTAAGGCACTTTCAAAGGAAAGTGATTTTCTCTGAAAGGACAGCATTTAGAAAGTGAAGCAACACTCCATTCACTTCGCACAGTGAATTGAAGTGTTGGAACAGACTGCTTCTCTTTCACAGAAACACATGTGAATTTCTGTTGAATGCTTGTAAGTAGCTTAAGGCACTTTCAAAGGAAAGTGATTTTCTCTGAAAGGACAGCATTTAGAAAGTGAAGCAACCCTCCATTCCCATCGCACAGTGATTTGAAGTGTTGGAACAGACTGCTTCTCTTTCAGAGAAACGGATGTGAGTTTTTTGTGAAAGCTTGTAAGTAGCTTAATGCACTGTCAAAGGAAAGTGATTTTCTCTGACAGGGCAGCATTTAGAAAGTGAAGCAACACTCCATTCACTTCGCACAGTGAATTGAAGTGTTGGAACAGACTGCTTCTCTTTCAGCGAAACGCATGTGAATTTCTGTTGAATGCTTGTAAGTAGCTTAAGGCACTTTCAAAGGAAAGTGATTTTCTCTTAAAGGACAGCATTTAGGAAGTGAAGCAATATTCCATTCAGTTCGAACAGTGAATTGAAGTATTGGAACAGACTGCTTCTCTTTCAGAGAAACGCATGTGAATTTCTGTTGAATGCTTATAAGTAGCTTAAGGCACTTTCAAAGGAAAGTGATTTTCTCTGAAAGGACAGCATTTAGAAAGTGAAGCAACCCTCCATTCACTTCGCACAGTGAATTGAAGTGTTGGAACAGACTGCTTCTCTTTCAGAGAAACGGAAGTGAGTTTTTTGTGAAAGCTTGTAAGTAGCTTAATGCACTTTCAAAGGAAAGTGATTTTCTCTGACAGGACAGCATTTAGAAAGTGAAGCAACACTCCATTCACTTCGCACAGTGAATTGAAGTGTTGGAACAGACTGCTTCTCTTTCAGCGAAACGCATGTGAATTTCTGTTTAATGCTTGTAAGTAGCTTAAGGCGCTTTCAAAGGAAAGTGATTTTCTCTGAAAGGACAGCATTTAGAAAGTGAAGCAACACGCCATTCACTTCGCACAGTGAATTGAAGTGTTGGAGCAGACTGCTTCTCTTTCAGAGAAACGCATGTGAATTTCTGTTGAATGCTTGTAAGTAGCTTAAGGCACTTTCAAAGGAAAGTGATTTTCTCTGAAAGGACAGCATTTAGAAAGTGAAGCAACACTCCATTCACTTCGCACATTGAATTGAAGTGTTGGAACAGACTGCTTCTCTTTCAGAGAGACGGATGTGAGTTTTTTCTGAAGGCTTGTAAGTAGCTTAAGGCACTTTCAAAGGAAAGTGATTTTCTCTGAAAGGACAGCATGTAGAAAGTGAAGCAACACTCCATTCACTTCGCACAGTGTATTGAAGTGTTGGAACAGACTGCTTCTCTTTCAGAGAAACGCATGTGAATTTCTGTTCAATGCTTGTAAGTAGCTTAAAGCACCTTCAAAGGAAAGTGATTTTCTCTGAAAGAACAGCATTTAGAAAGTAAAGCAACACTCCATTCACTTCGCACAGTGAATTGAAGTGTTGGAACAGACTGCTTCTCTTTCAGAGAAACGCATGTGAATTTCTGTTGAATGCTTGTAAGTAGCTTAAGGCACTTTAAAAGGAAAGTGATTTTCTCTGAAAGGACAGCATTTAGAAAGTGAAGCAACACTCCATTCACTTCGCACAGTGAATTGATGTGTTGGAACAGACTGCTTCTCTTTCAGAGAAATGCATGTGAGTTTTTTGTGAAAGCTTGTAAGTAGCTTAAGGTACTTTCAAAGGAAAGTGATTTTCTCTGACAGGACAGCATTTAGAAAGTGAAGCAACACTCCATTCACTTCGCACAGTGAATTGAAGTGTTGGAACAGACTGCTTCTCTTTCAGAGAAACGCATGTGAGTTTTTTGTGAAAGCTTGTAAGTAGCTTAAGGCACTTTCAAAGGAAAGTGATTTTCTCTGACAGGACAGCATTTAGAAAGTGAAGCAACACTCCATTCACTTCGCACAGTGAATTGAAGTGTTGGAACAGACTGCTTCTCTTTCAGAGAAACACATGTGAATTTCTGTTGAATGCTTGTAAGTAGCTTAAGGCACTTTCAAAGGAAACTGATTTTCTCTGAAAGGACAGCATTTAGAAAGTGAAGCAACACTCCATTCACTTCGCACAGTGAATTGAAGTGTAGGAACAGACTGCTTCTCTTTCAGAGTAACGGATGTGAGTTTTTTGTGAAAGCTTGTAAGTAGCTTAAGGCACTTTCAAAGGAAAGTGATTTTCTCTGAAAGGACAGCATGTAGAAAGTGAAGCAACACTCCATTCACTTCGCAAAGTGAATTGAAGTGTTGGAACAGACTGCTTCTCTTTCAGAGTAACGGATGTGAGTTTTTTGTGAAAGCTTGTAAGTAGCTTAAGGCACTTTCAAAGGAAAGTGATTTTCTCTGACAGGACAGCATTTAGAAAGTGAAGCAACACTCCATTCACTTCGCACAGTGAATTGAAGTGTTGGAACAGACTGCTTCTCTTTCAGAGAAACGCATGTGAATTTCTGTTCAATGCTTGTAAGTAGCTTAAGGCACTTTCAAAGGAAAGTGATTTTCTCTGACAGGACAGCATTTAGAAAGTGAAGCAACACTCCATTCACTTCGCACAGTGAATTGAAGTGTTGGAACAGACTGCTTCTCTTTCAGAGAAACGCATGTGAGTTTTTTGTGAAAGCTTGTAAGTAGCTTAAGGCACTTTCAAAGGAAAGTGATTTTCTCTGAAAGGACAGCATTTAGAAAGTGAAGCAACACTCCATTCACTTCGCACAGTGAATTGAAGTGTTGGAACAGACTGCTTCTCTTTCACAGAAACACATGTGAATTTCTGTTGAATGCTTGTAAGTAGCTTAAGGCACTTTCAAAGGAAAGTGATTTTCTCTGAAAGGACAGCATTTAGAAAGTGAAGCAACCCTCCATTCCCATCGCACAGTGATTTGAAGTGTTGGAACAGACTGCTTCTCTTTCAGAGAAACGGATGTGAGTTTTTTGTGAAAGCTTGTAAGTAGCTTAATGCACTGTCAAAGGAAAGTGATTTTCTCTGACAGGGCAGCATTTAGAAAGTGAAGCAACACTCCATTCACTTCGCACAGTGAATTGAAGTGTTGGAACAGACTGCTTCTCTTTCAGCGAAACGCATGTGAATTTCTGTTGAATGCTTGTAAGTAGCTTAAGGCACTTTCAAAGGAAAGTGATTTTCTCTTAAAGGACAGCATTTAGGAAGTGAAGCAATATTCCATTCAGTTCGAACAGTGAATTGAAGTATTGGAACAGACTGCTTCTCTTTCAGAGAAACGCATGTGAATTTCTGTTGAATGCTTATAAGTAGCTTAAGGCACTTTCAAAGGAAAGTGATTTTCTCTGAAAGGACAGCATTTAGAAAGTGAAGCAACCCTCCATTCACTTCGCACAGTGAATTGAAGTGTTGGAACAGACTGCTTCTCTTTCAGAGAAACGGAAGTGAGTTTTTTGTGAAAGCTTGTAAGTAGCTTAATGCACTTTCAAAGGAAAGTGATTTTCTCTGACAGGACAGCATTTAGAAAGTGAAGCAACACTCCATTCACTTCGCACAGTGAATTGAAGTGTTGGAACAGACTGCTTCTCTTTCAGCGAAACGCATGTGAATTTCTGTTTAATGCTTGTAAGTAGCTTAAGGCGCTTTCAAAGGAAAGTGATTTTCTCTGAAAGGACAGCATTTAGAAAGTGAAGCAACACGCCATTCACTTCGCACAGTGAATTGAAGTGTTGGAGCAGACTGCTTCTCTTTCAGAGAAACGCATGTGAATTTCTGTTGAATGCTTGTAAGTAGCTTAAGGCACTTTCAAAGGAAAGTGATTTTCTCTGAAAGGACAGCATTTAGAAAGTGAAGCAACACTCCATTCACTTCGCACATTGAATTGAAGTGTTGGAACAGACTGCTTCTCTTTCAGAGAGACGGATGTGAGTTTTTTCTGAAGGCTTGTAAGTAGCTTAAGGCACTTTCAAAGGAAAGTGATTTTCTCTGAAAGGACAGCATGTAGAAAGTGAAGCAACACTCCATTCACTTCGCACAGTGTATTGAAGTGTTGGAACAGACTGCTTCTCTTTCAGAGAAACGCATGTGAATTTCTGTTCAATGCTTGTAAGTAGCTTAAAGCACCTTCAAAGGAAAGTGATTTTCTCTGAAAGAACAGCATTTAGAAAGTAAAGCAACACTCCATTCACTTCGCACAGTGAATTGAAGTGTTGGAACAGACTGCTTCTCTTTCAGAGAAACGCATGTGAATTTCTGTTGAATGCTTGTAAGTAGCTTAAGGCACTTTAAAAGGAAAGTGATTTTCTCTGAAAGGACAGCATTTAGAAAGTGAAGCAACACTCCATTCACTTCGCACAGTGAATTGATGTGTTGGAACAGACTGCTTCTCTTTCAGAGAAATGCATGTGAGTTTTTTGTGAAAGCTTGTAAGTAGCTTAAGGTACTTTCAAAGGAAAGTGATTTTCTCTGACAGGACAGCATTTAGAAAGTGAAGCAACACTCCATTCACTTCGCACAGTGAATTGAAGTGTTGGAACAGACTGCTTCTCTTTCAGAGAAACGCATGTGAGTTTTTTGTGAAAGCTTGTAAGTAGCTTAAGGCACTTTCAAAGGAAAGTGATTTTCTCTGACAGGACAGCATTTAGAAAGTGAAGCAACACTCCATTCACTTCGCACAGTGAATTGAAGTGTTGGAACAGACTGCTTCTCTTTCAGAGAAACACATGTGAATTTCTGTTGAATGCTTGTAAGTAGCTTAAGGCACTTTCAAAGGAAACTGATTTTCTCTGAAAGGACAGCATTTAGAAAGTGAAGCAACACTCCATTCACTTCGCACAGTGAATTGAAGTGTAGGAACAGACTGCTTCTCTTTCAGAGTAACGGATGTGAGTTTTTTGTGAAAGCTTGTAAGTAGCTTAAGGCACTTTCAAAGGAAAGTGATTTTCTCTGAAAGGACAGCATGTAGAAAGTGAAGCAACACTCCATTCACTTCGCAAAGTGAATTGAAGTGTTGGAACAGACTGCTTCTCTTTCAGAGTAACGGATGTGAGTTTTTTGTGAAAGCTTGTAAGTAGCTTAAGGCACTTTCAAAGGAAAGTGATTTTCTCTGACAGGACAGCATTTAGAAAGTGAAGCAACACTCCATTCACTTCGCACAGTGAATTGAAGTGTTGGAACAGACTGCTTCTCTTTCAGAGAAACGCATGTGAATTTCTGTTCAATGCTTGTAAGTAGCTTAAGGCACTTTCAAAGGAAAGTGATTTTCTCTGACAGGACAGCATTTAGAAAGTGAAGCAACACTCCATTCACTTCGCACAGTGAATTGAAGTGTTGGAACAGACTGCTTCTCTTTCAGAGAAACGCATGTGAGTTTTTTGTAAAAGCTTGTAAGTAGCTTAAGGCACTTTCAAAGGAAACTGATTTTCTCTGAAAGGACAGCATTTAGAAAGTGAAGCAACACTCCATACACTTCGCACAGTGAATTGAAGTGTTGGAACAGACTGCTTCTCTTTCACAGAAACACATGTTAATTTCTGTTGAATGCTTGTAAGTAGCTTAAGGCACTTTCAAAGGAAAGTGATTTTCTCTGACAGGACAGCATTTAGAAAGTGAAGCAACACTCCATTCACTTCGCACAGTGAATTGAAGTGTTGGAACAGACTGCTTCTCTTTCAGCGAAACGCATGTGAATTTCTGTTCAATGCTTGTAAGTAGCTTAAGGCACTTTCAAAGGAAAGTGATTTTCTCTGAAAGGACAGCATTTAGGAAGTGAAGCAATATTCCATTCAGTTCGAACAGTGAATTGAAGTATTGGAACAGACTGCTTCTCTTTCAGAGAAACGCATGTGAATTTCTGTTGAATGCTTATAAGTAGCTTAAGGCACTTTCAAAGGAAAGTGATTTTCTCTGAAAGGACAGCATTTAGAAAGTGAAGCAACACTCCATTCACTTCGCACAGTGAATTGAAGTGTTGGAACAGACTGCTTCTCTTTCAGAGAAACGCATGTGAATTTCTGTTGAATGCTTGTAAGTAGCTTAAGGCACTTTCAAAGGAAAGTGATTTTCTCTGAAAGGACAGCATTTAGAAAGTGAAGCAACACTCCATTCACTTCGCACATTGAATTGAAGTGTTGGAACAGACTACTTCTCTTTGAGAGAAACGGATGTGAGTTTTTTCTGAAGGCTTGTAAGTAGCTTAAGGCACTTTCAAAGGAAAGTGATTTTCTCTGACAGGACAGCATTTAGAAAGTGAAGCAACACTCCATTCACTTCGCACAGTGAATTGAAGTGTTGGAACAGACTGCTTCTCTTACAGAGAAACGCATGTGAATTTCTGTTGAATGCTTGTAAGTAGCTTAAGGCACTTTCAAAGGAAAGTGATTTTCTCTGAGAGGACAGCATTTAGAAAGTGAAGCAACACTCCATTCACTTTGCACAGTGAATTGAAGTGTTGGAACAGACTGCTTCTCTTTCAGAGAAACGCATGTGAGATTTTTGTGAAAGCTTGTATGTAGCTTAAGGCACTTTCAAAGGAAAGTGATTTTCTCTGAAAGGATAGCATGTAAAAAGTGAAGCAACACTCCATTCACTTCGCACAGTGTATTGAAGTGTTGGAACAGACTGCTTCTCTTTCAGAGAAACGCATGTGAATTTCTGTTCAATACTTGTAAGTAGCTTAAGGCACTTTCAAAGGAAAGTGATTTTCTCTGAAAAAACAGCATTTAGAAAGTGAAGCAACACTCCATTCACTTCGCACAGTGAATTGAAGTGTTGGAACAGACTGCTTCTCTTTCAGAGAAACGCATGTGAATTTCTGTTGAATGCTTGTAAGTAGCTTAAGGCACTTTCAAAGGAAAGTGATTTTCTCTGAAAGGACAGCATTTAGAAAGTGAAGCAACACTCCATTCACTTCGCACAGTGAATTGAAGTGTTGGAACAGACTGCTTCTCTTTCAGAGAAACGGATGTGAGTTTTTTGTGAAAGCTTGTAAGTAGCTTAAGGTACTTTCAAAGGAAAGTGATTTTCTCTGACAGGACAGCATTTAGAAAGTGAAGCAACACTCCATTCACTTCGCACAGTGAATTGAAGTGTTGGAACAGACTGCTTCTCTTTCAGAGAAACGCATGTGAGTTTTTTGTGAAAGCTTGTAAGTAGCTTAAGGCACTTTCAAAGGAAAGTGATTTTCTCTGACAGGACAGCATTTAGAAAGTGAAGCAACACTCCATTCACTTCGCACAGTGAATTGAAGTGTTGGAACAGACTGCTTCTCTTTCAGAGAAACGCATGTGAATTTCTGTTGAATGCTTGTAAGTAGCTTAAGGCACTTTCAAAAGAAAGTGATTTTCTCTGAAAGGACAGCATTTAGAAAGTGAAGCAATGTTCCATTCACTTCGAACAGTGAATTGAAGTGTTGGAACAGACTGCTTCTCTTTCAGAGAAACGCATGTGAATTTCTGTTGAATGCTTATAAGTAGCTTAAGGCACTTTCAAAGGAAAGTGATTTTCTCTGAAAGAACAGCATTTAGAAAGTGAAGCAACACTCCATTCACTTCGCACAGTGAATTGAAGTGTTGGAACAGACTGCTTCTCTTTCAGAGAAACGCATGTGAGTTTTTTGTGAAAGCTTGTATGTAGCTTAAGGCACTTTCAAAGGAAAGTGATTTTCTCTGAAAGGATAGCATGTAAAAAGTGAAGCAACACTCCATTCACTTCGCACAGTGTATTGAAGTGTTGGAACAGACTGCTTCTCTTTCAGAGAAACGCATGTGAATTTCTGTTCAATACTTGTAAGTAGCTTAAGGCACTTTCAAAGGAAAGTGATTTTCTCTGAAAAAACAGCATTTAGAAAGTGAAGCAACACTCCATTCACTTCGCACAGTGAATTGAAGTGTTGGAACAGACTGCTTCTCTTTCAGAGAAACGCATGTGAATTTCTGTTGAATGCTTGTAAGTAGCTTAAGGCACTTTCAAAGGAAAGTGATTTTCTCTGAAAGGACAGCATTTAGAAAGTGAAGCAACACTCCATTCACTTCGCACAGTGAATTGAAGTGTTGGAACAGACTGCTTCTCTTTCAGAGAAACGGATGTGAGTTTTTTGTGAAAGCTTGTAAGTAGCTTAAGGTACTTTCAAAGGAAAGTGATTTTCTCTGACAGGACAGCATTTAGAAAGTGAAGCAACACTCCATTCACTTCGCACAGTGAATTGAAGTGTTGGAACAGACTGCTTCTCTTTCAGAGAAACGCATGTGAGTTTTTTGTGAAAGCTTGTAAGTAGCTTAAGGCACTTTCAAAGGAAAGTGATTTTCTCTGACAGGACAGCATTTAGAAAGTGAAGCAACACTCCATTCACTTCGCACAGTGAATTGAAGTGTTGGAACAGACTGCTTCTCTTTCAGAGAAACGCATGTGAATTTCTGTTGAATGCTTGTAAGTAGCTTAAGGCACTTTCAAAAGAAAGTGATTTTCTCTGAAAGGACAGCATTTAGAAAGTGAAGCAATGTTCCATTCACTTCGAACAGTGAATTGAAGTGTTGGAACAGACTGCTTCTCTTTCAGAGAAACGCATGTGAATTTCTGTTGAATGCTTATAAGTAGCTTAAGGCACTTTCAAAGGAAAGTGATTTTCTCTGAAAGAACAGCATTTAGAAAGTGAAGCAACACTCCATTCACTTCGCACAGTGAATTGAAGTGTTGGAACAGACTGCTTCTCTTTCAGAGAAACGCATGTGATTTTCTGTTGAATGCTTGTAAGTAGCTTAAGGCACTTTCAAAGGAAAGTGATTTTCTCTGAAAGGACAGCATTTAGGAAGTGAAGCAATATTCCATTCAGTTCGAACAGTGAATTGAAGTATTGGAACAGACTGCTTCTCTTTCAGAGAAACGCATGTGAATTTCTGTTGAATGCTTATAAGTAGCTTAAGGCACTTTCAAAGGAAAGTGATTTTCTCTGAAAGGACAGCATTTAGAAAGTGAAGCAACACTCCATTCACTTCGCACAGTGAATTGAAGTGTTGGAACAGACTGCTTCTCTTTCAGAGAAACGCATGTGAATTTCTGTTGAATGCTTGTAAGTAGCTTAAGGCACTTTCAAAGGAAAGTGATTTTCTCTGAAAGGACAGCATTTAGAAAGTGAAGCAACACTCCATTCACTTCGCACATTGAATTGAAGTGTTGGAACAGACGGCTTCTCTTTCAGAGAAACGGATTTGAGTTTTTTCTGAAGGCTTGTAAGTAGCTTAAGGCACTTTCAAAGGAAAGTGATTTTCTCTGACAGGACAGCATTTAGAAAGTGAAGCAACACTCCATTCACTTCGCACAGTGAATTGAAGTGTTGGAACAGACTGCTTCTCTTTCAGAGAAACGCATGTGAATTTCTGTTGAATGCTTGTAAGTAGCTTAAGGCACTTTCAAAGGAAAGTGATTTTCTCTGAAAGGACAGCATTTAGAAAGTGAAGCAACACTCCATTCACTTCGCACAGTGAATTGAAGTGTTGGAACAGACTGCTTCTCTTTCAGAGAAACGCATGTGAGTTTTTTGTGAAAGCTTGTAAGTAGCTTAAGGTACTTTCAAAGGAAAGTGATTTTCTCTGACAGGACAGCATTTAGAAAGTGAAGCAACACTCCATTCACTTCGCACAGTGAATTGAAGTGTTGGAACAGACTGCTTCTCTTTCAGAAAAACGCATGTGAGTTTTTTGTGAAAGCTTGTAAGTAGCTTAAGGCACTTTCAAAGGAAAGTGATTTTCTCTGACAGGACAGCATTTAGAAAGTGAAGCAACACTCCATTCACTTCGCACAGTGAATTGAAGTGTTGGAACAGACTGCTTCTCTTTCAGAGAAACGCATGTGAATTTCTGTTGAATGCTTGTAAGTAGCTTAAGGCACTTTCAAAAGAAAGTGATTTTCTCTGAAAGGACAGCATTTAGAAAGTGAAGCAATGTTCCATTCACTTCGAACAGTGAATTGAAGTGTTGGAACAGACTGCTTCTCTTTCAGAGAAACGCATGTGAATTTCTGTTGAATGCTTATAAGTAGCTTAAGGCACTTTCAAAGGATAGTGATTTTCTCTGAAAGGACAGCATTTAGAAAGTGAAGCAACACTCCATTCACTTCGCACAGTGAATTGAAGTGTTGGAACAAACTGCTTCTCTTTCAGAGAAACGCATGTGATTTTCTCTTGAATGCTTGTAAGTAGCTTAAGGCACTTTCAAAGGAAAGTGATTTTCTCTGAAAGGACAGCATTTAGAAAGTGAAGCAACACTCCATTCACTTCGCACAGTGAATTGAAGTGTTGGAACAGACTGCTTCTCTTACAGAGAAACGCATGTGAAATTCTGTTGAATGCTTGTAAGTAGATTAAGGCACTTTCAAAGGAAAGTGATTTTCTCTGACAAGACAGCATTTAGAAAGTGAGACAACACTCCATTCACTTCTCACAGTGAATTGAAGTGTTGGAACAGACTGCTTCTCTTTCAGAGAAACGCATGTGAATTTCTGTTGAATGCTTGTAAGTAGCTTAAGGCACTTTCAAAGGAAAGTGATTTTCTCTGACAGGACAGCATGTAGAAAGTGAAGCAACACTCCATTCACTTCGCACAGTGAATTGAAGTGTTGGAACAGACTGCTTCTCTTTCAGAGAAACGCATGTGAATTTCTGTTGAATGCTTGTAACTAGCTTGAGGCACTTTCAAAGGAAAGAGATTTTCTCTGAAAGGACAGCATTTAGAGAGTGAAGCAACACTCCATTCACTTCGCACAGTGAATTGAAGTGTTGGAACAGACTGCTTCTCTTTCAGAGAAACGCATGGGAATTTCTGTTGAATGCTTGTAAGTAGCTTAAGGCACTTTCAAAGGAAAGTGATTTTCTCTGAAAGGACAGCATTTAGAAAGTGAAGCAACACTCCATTCACTTCGCACAGTGAATTGAAGTGTTGGAACAGACTGCTTCTCTTTCAGAGAAACGCATGTGAGTTTTTTGTGAAAGCTTGTAAGTAGCTTAAGGCACTTTCAAAGGAAAGTGATTTTCTCTGACAGGACAGCATTTAGAAAGTGAAGCAACACTCCATTCACTTCGCACAGTGAATTGAAGTGTTGGAACAGACTGCTTCTCTTTCAGGGAAACGCATGTGAGTTTTTTGTGAAAGCTTGTAAGTAGCTTAAGGCACTTTCAAAGGAAAGTGATTTTCTCTGACAGGACAGCATTTAGAAAGTGAAGCAACACTCCATTCACTTCGCACAGTGAATTGAAGTGTTGGAACAGACTGCTTCTCTTTCAGAGAAACGAATGTGAGTTTTTTGTAAAAGCTTGTAAGTAGCTTAAGGCACTTTCAAAGGAAAGTGATTTTCTCTGAAAGGACAGCATTTAGAAAGTGAAGCAACACTCCATTCACTTCGCACAGTGAATTGAAGTGTTGGAACAGACTGCTTCTCTTACAGACAAATGCATGTGAATTTCTGTTGAATGCTTGTAAGTAGCTTAAGGCGCTTTCAAAGGAAAGTGATTTTCTCTTAAAGGACAGCATTTAGAAAGTGAAGCAACACTCCATTCACTTCGCAGAGTTAATTGAAGTGTTGGAACAGACTGCTTCTCTTTCAGAGAAACGCATGTGAATTTCTGTTGAATGCTTGTAAGTAGCTTAAGTCACTTTCAAAGGAAAGTGATTTTCTCTGAAAGGACAGCATTTAGAAAGTGAAGCAAGACTCCATTCACTTCGCACAGTGAATTGAAGTGTTGGAACAGACTGCTTCTCTTTCAGAGAAACGGATGTGAGTTTTTTGTGAAAGCTTGTAAGTAGCTTAAGGCACTTATATAGGAAAGTGATATTCTCTGAAAGGACAGCATTTAGAAAGTGAAGCAACACTCCATTCACTTCACACAGTGAATTGAAGTGTTGGAACAGACTGCTTCTCTTTCAGAGAAACGCATGTGAATTTTTTGTGAAAGCTTGTAAGTAGCTTAAGGCACTTTCAAAGGAAAGTGATTTTCTCTGAAAGGACAGCATTTAGAAAGTGAAGCAACACTCCATTCACTTCGCACAGTGAATTGAAGTGTTGGAACAGACTGCTTCTTTTTCAGAGAAACGCATGTGAATTTCTGTTCAATGCTTGTAAGTAGCTTAAGGCCCTTTCAAAGGAAAGTGATTTTCTCTGAAAGGACAGCATTTAGAAAGTGAAGCAACACTCCATTCACTTCGCACAGTGAATTGAAGTGTTGGAACAGACTGCTTCTCTTTCAGAGAAACGCATGTGAATTTCTGTTGAATGCTTGTAAGTAGCTTAAGGCACTTTCAAAGGAAAGTGATTTTCTCTGACAGGACAGCATGTAGAAAGTGAAGCAACACTCCTTTCACTTCGCACATTGAATTGAAGTGTTGGAACAGACTGCTTCTCTTTCAGAGAAACGCATGTGAGTTTTTTGTGAAAGCTTGTAAGTAGCTTAAGGCACTTTCAAAGGAAAGTGATTTTCTCTGAAAGGACAGCATTTAGAAAGTGAAGCAACACTCCATTCACTTCGCACAGTGAATTGAAGTGTTGGAACAGACTGCTTCTCTTTCAGAGAAACGGATGTGACTTTTTTGTGAAAGCTTGTAAGTAGCTTAAGGCACATTCAAAGGAAAGTGATTTTCTCTGACAGGACAGCATTTAGAAAGTGAAGCAACACTCCATTCACTTCGCACAGTGAATTGAAGTGTTGGAATAGACTGCTTCTCTTACAGAGAAACGCATGTGAATTTCTGTTGAATGCTTGTAAGTAGATTAAGGCACTTTCAAAGGAAAGTGATTTTCTCTGAAAGGACAGCATTTAGAAAGTGAAGCAACACTCCATTCACTTCGCAGAGTGAATTGAAGTGTTGGAACAGACTGCTTCTCTTTCAGAGAAACGCATGTGAATTTCTGTTCAATGCTTGTAAGTAGCTTAAGGCACTTTCAAAAGAAAGTGATTTTCTCTGAAAGGACAGCATTTAGAAAGTGAAGCAATGTTCCATTCACTTCGAACAGTGAATTGAAGTGTTGGAACAGACTGCTTCTCTTTCAGAGAAACGCATGTGAATTTCTGTTGAATGCTTATAAGTAGCTTAAGGCACTTTCAAAGGAAAGTGATTTTCTCTGAAAGGACAGCATTTAGAAAGTGAAGCAACACTCCATTCACTTCGCACAGTGAATTGAAGTGTTGGAACAGACTTCTTCTCTTTCAGAGAAACGCATGTGAATTTCTGTTCAATGCTTGTAAGTAGCTTAAGGCACTTTCAAAGGAAAGTGATTTTCTCTGACAGGACAGCATTTAGAAAGTGAAGCAACACTCCATTCACTTCGCACAGTGAATTGAAGTGTTGGAACAGACTGCTTCTCTTACAGAGAAACGCATGTGAATTTCTGTTGAATGCTTGTAAGTAGATTAAGGCACTTTCAAAGGAAAGTGATTTTCTCTGAAAGGACAGCATTTAGAAAGTGAAGCAACACTCCATTCACTTCGCAGAGTGAATTGAAGTGTTGGAACAGACTGCTTCTCTTTCAGAGAAACGCATGTGAATTTCTGTTGAATGCTTGTAAGTAGCTTAAGGCACTTTCAAAGGAAAGTGATTTTCTCTGAAAGGACAGCATTTAGAAAGTGAAGCAACACTCCATTCACTTCGCACAGTGAATTGAAGTGTTGGAACAGACTGCTTCTCTTTCAGAGAAACGCATGTGAATTTCTGTTGAATGCTTGTAAGTAGCTTAAGGCACTTTCAAAGGAAAGTGATTTTCTCTGACAGGACAGCATTTAGAAAGTGAAGCAACACTCCATTCACTTCGCACAGTGAATTGAAGTGTTGGAACAGACTGCTTCTCTTTGAGAGAAATGCATGTGAATTTCTGTTGAATGCTTGTAAGTAGCTTAAGGCACTTTCAAAGGAAAGTGATTTTCTCTGAAAGGACAGCATTTAGAAAGTGAAGCAACACTCCATTCACTTCGCACAGTGAATTGAAGTGTTGGAACAGACTGCTTCTCTTTCAGAGAAACGGATGTGAGTTTTTTGTGAAAGCTTGTAAGTAGCTTAAGGCACTTTCAAAGGCAAGTGATTTTCTCTGACAGGACAGCATTTAGAAAGTGAAGCAACACTCCATTCACTTCGCACAGTGAATTGAAGTGTTGGAACAGACTGCTTCTCTTTCAGAGAAACGGATGTGTGTTTTTTGTGAAAGCTTGTAAGTAGCTTAAGGCACTTTCAAAGGAAAGTGATTTTCTCTGAAAGGACAGCATTTAGAAAGTGAGGCAACACTCCATTCACTTCGCACAGTGAATTGAAGTGTTGGAACAGACTGCTTCTCTTTCAGAGAAACGCATGTGAATTTCTGTTCAATGCTTGTAAGTAGCTTAAGGCACTTTCAAAGGAAAGAGATTTTCTCTGAAAGGACAGCATTTAGAGAGTGAAGCAACACTCCATTCACTTCGCACAGTGAATTGAAGTGTTGGAACAGACTGCTTCTCTTTCAGAGAAACACATGTGAATTACTGTTGAATGCTTGTAAGTAGCTTAAGGCACTTTCAAAGGAAAGTGATTTTCTCTGAAAGGACAGCATTTAGAAAGTGAAGCAACACTCCATTCACTTCGCACAGTGAATTGAAGTGTTGGAACAGACTGCTTCTCTTTCAGAGAAACGGATGTGAGTTTTTTGTGAAAGCTTGTAAGTAGCTTAAGGCACTTTCAAAGGAAAGTGATTTTCTCGGACAGGACAGCATTTAGAAAGTGAAGCAACACTCCATTCACTTCGCACAGTGAATTGAAGTGTTGGAACAGACTGCTTCTCTTTCAGAGAAACGGATGTGTGATTTTTGTGAAAGCTTGTAAGTAGCTTAAGGCACTTTCAAAGGAAAGTGATTTTCTCTGAAAGGACAGCATTTAGAAAGTGAGGCAACACTCCATTCACTTCGCACAGTGAATTGAAGTGTTGGAACAGACTGCTTCTCTTTCAGAGAAACGCATGTGAATTTCTGTTCAATGCTTGTAAGTAGCTTAAGGCACTTTCAAAGGAAAGAGATTTTCTCTGAAAGGACAGCATTTAGAGAGTGAAGCAACACTCCATTCACTTCGCACAGTGAATTGAAGTGTTGGAACAGACTGCTTCTCTTTCAGAGAAACGCATGTGAATTACTGTTGAATGCTTGTAAGTAGCTTAAGGCACTTTCAAAGGAAAGTGATTTTCTCTGAAAGGACAGCATTTAGAAAGTGAAGCAACACTCCATTCACTTCGCACAGTGAATTGAAGTGTTGGAACAGACTGCTTCTCTTTCAGAGAAACGCATGTGAGTTTTTTGTGAAAGCTTGTAAGTAGCTTAAGGCACTTTCAAAGGAAAGTGATTTTCTCTGAAAGGACAGCATTTAGAAAGTCAAGCAACACTCCATTCACTTCGCACAGTGAATTGAAGTGTTGGAACAGACTGCTTCTCTTTCAGAGAAACGCATGTGAATTTCTGTTCAATGCTTGTAAGTAGCTTAAGGCACTTTCAAAGGAAAGTGATTTTCTCTGACAGGACAGCATTTAGAAAGTGAAGCAACACTCCATTCACTTCGCACAGTGAATTGAAGTGTTGGAACAGACTGCTTCTCTTTCAGAGAAACGCATGTGATTTTCTGTTGAATGCTTGTAAGTAGCTTAAGGCACTTTCAAAGGAAAGTGATTTTCTCTGAAAGGACAGCATTTAGGAAGTGAAGCAATATTCCATTCAGTTCGAACAGTGAATTGAAGTATTGGAACAGACTGCTTCTCTTTCAGAGAAACGCATGGGAATTTCTGTTGAATGCTTATAAGTAGCTTAAGGCACTTTCAAAGGAAAGTGATTTTCTCTGAAAGGACAGCATTTAGAAAGTGAAGCAACACTCCATTCACTTCGCACAGTGAATTGAAGTGTTGGAACAGACTGCTTCTCTTTCAGAGAAACGCATGTGAATTTCTGTTGAATGCTTGTAAGTAGCTTAAGGCACTTTCAAAGGAAAGTGATTTTCTCTGAAAGGACAGCATTTAGAAAGTGAAGCAACACTCCATTCACTTCGCACAGTGAATTGAAGTGTTGGAACAGACGGCTTCTCTTTCAGAGAAACGGATTTGAGTTTTTTCTTAAGGCTTGTAAGTAGCTTAAGGCACTTTCAAAGGAAAGTGATTTTCTCTGACAGGACAGCATTTAGAAAGTGAAGCAACACTCCATTCACTTCGCACAGTGAATTGAAGTGTTGGAACAGACTGCTTCTCTTACCGAGAAACGCATGTGAATTTCTGTTGAATGCTTGTAAGTAGCTTAAGGCACTTTCAAAGGAAAGAGATTTTCTCTGAAAGGATAGCATTTAGAGAGTGAAGCAACACTCCATTCACTTCGCACAGTGAATTGAAGTGTTGGAACAGACTGCTTCTCTTTCAGAGAAATGCATGTGAATTTGTGTAGAATGCTTGTATGTAGCTTAAGGCACTTTCAAAGGAAAGTGATTTTCTCTGAAAGGACAGCATTTAGAAAGTGAAGCAACACTCCATTCACTTCGCACAGTGAATTGAAGTGTTGGAACAGACTGCTTCTATTTCAGAGAAACGCATGTGAGTTTTCTGTGAAAGCTTGTAAGTAGCTTAAGGCACTTTCAAAGGAAAGTGATTTTCTCTGAAAGGACAGCATTTAGAAAGTGAAGCAACACTCCATTCACTTCGCACAGTGAATTGAAGTGTTGGAACAGACTGCTTCACTTTCAGGGAAACGCATGTGAGTTTTTTGTGAAAGCTTGTAAGTAGCTTAAGGCACTTTCAAAGGAAAGTGATTTTCTCTGACAGGACAGCATTTAGAAAGTGAAGCAACACTCCATTCACTTCGCACAGTGAATTGAAGTGTTGGAACAGACTGCTTCTCTTTCAGAGAAACGCATGTGAGTTTTTTGTAAAAGCTTGTAAGTTGCTTAAGGCACTTTCAAAGGAAAGTGATTTTCTCTGAAAGGACAGCATTTAGAAAGTGAAGCAACACTCCATTCACTTCGCACAGTGAATTGAAGTGTTGGAACAGACTGCTTCTCTTTCAGGGAAACGCATGTGAGTTTTTTGTGAAAGCTTGTAAGTAGCTTAAGGCACTTTCAAAGGAAAGTGATTTTCTCTGAAAGGACAGCATTTAGAAAGTGAAGCAACACTCCATTCACTTCGCACAGTGAATTGAAGTGTTGGAGTAGACTGCTTCTCTTTCAGAGAAACGCATGTGAATTTTTTGTGAAAGCTTGTAAGTAGCTTAAGGCACTTTCAAAGGAAAGTGATTTTCTCGGAAAGGACAGCATTTAGAAAGTGAAGCAACACTCCATTCACTTTGCACAGTGAATTGAAGTGTTGGAACAGACTTCTTCTCTTTCAGAGAAACGCATGTGAATTTCTGTTCAATGCTTGTAAGTAGCTTAAGGCACTTTCAAAGGAAAGTGATTTTCTCTGAAAGGACAGCATTTAGAAAGTGAAGAAACACTCCATTCACTTTGCACAGTGAATTGAAGTGTTGGAACAGACTGCTTTTCTTTCAGAGAAACGCATGTGAATTTCTGTTCAATGCTTGTAATTAGCTTAAGGTACTTTCAAAGGAAAGTGATTTTCTCTGACAGGACAGCATGTAGAAAGTGAAGCAACACTCCATTCACTTCGCACAGTGAATTGAAGTGTTGGAACAGACTGCTTCTCTTTCAGAGAAACGCATGTGAGTTTTTTGTGAAAGCTTGTAAGTAGCTTAAGGCACTTTCAAAGGAAAGTGATTTTCTCTGACAGGACAGCATTTAGAAAGTGAAGCAACACTCCATTCACTTCGCACAGTGAATTGAAGTGTTGGAACAGACTGCTTCTCTTTCAGAGAAACGCATGTGAATTTCTGTTGAATGCTTGTAAGTAGCTTAAGGCACTTTCAAAAGAAAGTGATTTTCTCTGAAAGGACAGCATTTAGAAAGTGAAGCAATGTTCCATTCACTTCGAACAGTGAATTGAAGTGTTGGAACAGACTGCTTCTCTTTCAGAGAAACGCATGTGAATTTCTGTTGAATGCTTATAAGTAGCTTAAGGCACTTTCAAAGGAAAGTGATTTTCTCTGAAAGGACAGCATTTAGAAAGTGAAGCAACACTCCATTCACTTCGCACAGTGAATTGAAGTGTTGGAACAGACTGCTTCTCTTTCAGAGAAATCATGTGATTTTCTGTTGAATGCTTGTAAGTAGCTTAAGGCACTTTCAAAGGAAAGTGATTTTCTCTGACAGGACAGCATTTAGAAAGTGAAGCAACACTCCATTCACTTCGCACAGTGAATTGAAATGTTGGAACAGACTGCTTCTCTTACAGAGAAACGCATGTGAATTTCTGTTGAATGCTTGTAAGTAGATTAAGGCACTTTCAAAGGAAAGTGATTTTCTCTGACAAGACAGCATTTAGAAAGTGAAGCAACACTCCATTCACTTCGCAGAGTGAATTGAAGTGTTGGAACAGACTGCTTCTCTTTCAGAGAAACGCATGTGAATTTCTGTTGAATGCTTGTAAGTAGATTAAGGCACTTTCAAAGGAAAGTGATTTTCTCTGAAAGGACAGCATTTAGAAAGTGAAGCAACACTCCATTCACTTCGTACAGTGAATTGAAGTGTTGGAACAGACTGCTTCTCTTTCAGAGAAACGCATGTGAATTTCTGTTCAATGCTTGTAAGTAGCTTAAGGCACTTTCAAAGGAAAGAGATTTTCTCTGAAAGGACAGCATTTAGAGAGTGAAGCAACACTCCATTCACTTCGCACAGTGAATTGAAGTGTTGGAACAGACTGCTTCTCTCAGAGAAACGCATGTGAATTTCTGTTGAATGCTTGTAAGTAGCTTAAGGCACTTTCAAAGGAAAGTGATTTTCTCTGAAAGGACAGCATTTAGAAAGTGAAGCAACACTCCATTCACTTCGCACAGTGAATTGAAGTGTTGGAACAGACTGCTTCTCTTTCAGATAAACGCATGTGAGTTTTTTGTGAAAGCTTGTAAGTAGCTTAAGGCACTTTCAAAGGAAAGTGATTTTCTCTGAAAGGACAGCATTTAGAAAGTGAAGCAACACTCCATTCACTTCGCACAGTGAATTGAAGTGTTGGAACAGACTGCTTCTCTTTCAGGGAAACGCATGTGAGTTTTTTGTGAAAGCTTGTAAGTAGCTTAAGGCACTTTCAAAGGAAAGTGATTTTCTCTGACAGGACAGCATTTAGAAAGTGAAGCAACACTCCATTCACTTCGCACAGTGAATTGAAGTGTTGGAACAGACTGCTTCTCTTTCAGAGAAACGCATGTGAGTTTTTTGTAAAAGCTTGTAAGTAGCTTAAGGCACTTTCAAAGGAAAGTGATTTTCTCTGACAGGACAGCATTTAGAAAGTTAAGCAACACTCCATTCACTTCGCACAGTGAATAGAAGTGTTGGAACAGACTGCTTCTCTTACAGAGAAATGCATGTGAATTTCTGTTGAATGCTTGTAAGTAGCTTAAGGCACTTTCAAAGGAAAGTGATTTTCTCTGAAAGGACAGCATTTAGAAAGTGAAGCAACACTCCATTCACTTCACAGAGTGAATTGAAGTGTTGGAACAGACTGCTTCTCTTTCAGAGAAACGCATGTGAATTTCTGTTGAATGCTTGTAAGTAGCTTAAGGCACTTTCAAGGAAAGTGATTTTCTCTGAAAGGACAGCATTTAGAAAGTGAAGCAACACTCCATTCACTTCGCACAGTGAATTGAAGTGTTGGAACAGACTGCTTCTCTTTCAGAGAAACGGATGTGAGTTTTTTGTGAAAGCTTGTAAGTAGCTTAAGGTACTTTCAAAGGAAAGTGATTTTCTCTGAAAGGACAGCATTTAGAAAGTGAAGCAACACTCCATTCACTTCGCACAGTGAATTGAAGTGTTGGAACAGACTGCTTCTCTTTCAGAGAAACGCATGTGAATTTTTTGTGAAAGCTTTTAAGTAGCTTAAGGCACTTTCAAAGGAAAGTGATTTTCTCTGAAAGGACAGCATTTAGAAAGTGAAGAAACACTCCATTCACTTCGCACAGTGAATTGAAGTGTTGGAACAGACTGCTTCTCTTTCAGAGAAACGCATGTGAATTTCTGTTCAATGCTTGTAAGTAGCTTAAGGTACTTTCAAAGGAAAGTTATTTTCTCTGACAGGACAGCATGTAGAAAGTGAAGCAACACTCCATTCACTTCGCACAGTGAATTGAAGTGTTGGAACAGACTGCTTCTCTTTCAGAGAAACGGATGTGTGTTTTTTGTGAAAGCTTGTAAGTAGCTTAAGGCACTTTCAAAGGAAAGTGATTTTCTCTGAAAGGACAGCATTTAGAAAGTGAAGCAACACTCCATTCACATCGCACAGTGAATTGAAGTGTTGGAACAGACTGCTTCTCTTTCAGAGAAACGCATGTGACTTTTTTGTGAAAGCTTGTAAGTAGCTTAAGGCACTTTCAAAGGAAAGTGATTTTCTCTGACAGGACAGCATTTAGAAAGTGAAGAAACACTCAATTCACATCGCACAGTGAATTGAAGTGTTGGAACAGACTGCTTCTCTTTCAGAGAAACGCATGTGAATTTCTGTTGAATGCTTGTAAGTAGCTTAAGGCACTTTCAAAGGAAAGTGATTTTCTCTGAAAGGACAGCATTTAGAAAGTGAAGCAATGTTCCATTCACTTCGAACAGTGAATTGAAGTGTTGGAACAGACTGCTTCTCTTTCAGAGAAACGCATGTGAATTTCTGTTGAATGCTTATAAGTAGCTTAAGGCACTTTCAAAGGAAAGTGATTTTCTCTGAAAGGACAGCATTTAGAAAGTGAAGCAACACTCCATTCACTTCGCACAGTGAATTGAAGTGTTGGAACAGACTGCTTCTCTTTCAGAGAAACGCATGTGATTTTCTGTTGAATGCTTATAAGTAGCTTAAGGCACTTTCAAAGGAAAGTGATTTTCTCTGACAGGACAGCATTTAGAAAGTGAAGCAACACTCCATTCACTTCGCACAGTGAACTGAAGTGTTGGAACAGACTGCTTCTCTTACAGAGAAACGCGTGTGAATTTCTGATGAATGCTTGTAAGTAGATTAAGGCACTTTCAAAGGAAAGTGATTTTCTCTGAAAGGACAGCATTTAGAAAGTGAAGCAACACTCCATTCACTTCGCACAGTGAATTGAAGTGTTGGAACAGACTGCTTCTCTTTCAGAGAAACGCATGTGAATTTCTGTTGAATGCTTGTAAGTAGCTTAAGGCACTTTCAAAGGAAAGTGATTTTCTCTGACAGGACAGCATTTAGAAAGTGAAGCAACACTCCATTCACTTCGCACAGTGAATTGAAGTGTTGGAACAGACTGCTTCTCTTTGAGAGAAATGCATGTGAATTTCTGTTGAATGCTTGTAAGTAGCTTAAGGCACTTTCAAAGGAAAGTGATTTTCTCTGACAGGACAGCATGTAGAAAGTGAAGCAACACTCCATTCACTTCGCACAGTGAATTGAAGTGTTGGAACAGACTGCTTCTCTTTCAGAGAAACGGATGTGAGTTTTTTGTGAAAGCTTGTAAGTAGCTTAAGGCACTTTCAAAGGAAAGTGATTTTCTCTGAAAGGACAGCATTTAGAAAGTGAAGCAACACTCCATTCACTTCGCAGAGTGAATTGAAGTGTTGGAACAGACTGCTTCTCTTTCAGAGAAACGCATGTGAGTTTTTTGTAAAAGCTTGTAAGTAGCTTAAGGCACTTTCAAAGGAAAGTGATTTTCTCTGACAGGACAGCATTTAGAAAGTTAAGCAACACTCCATTCACTTCGCACAGTGAATAGAAGTGTTGGAACAGACTGCTTCTCTTACAGAGAAATGCATGTGAATTTCTGTTGAATGCTTGTAAGTAGCTTAAGGCGCTTTCAAAGGAAAGTGATTTTCTCTGAAAGGACAGCATTTATAAAGTGAAGCAACACTCCATTCACTTCGCAGAGTGAATTGAAGTGTTGGAACAGACTGCTTCTCTTTCAGAGAAACGCATGTGAATTTCTGTTGAATGCTTGTAAGTAGCTTAAGGCACTTTCAAAGGAAAGTGATTTTCTCTGAAAGGACAGCATTTAGAAAGTGAAGCAACACTCCATTCTCTTCGCACAGTGAATTGAAGTGTTGGAACAGACTGCTTCTCTTTCAGAGAAACGGATGTGAGTTTTTTGTGAAAGCTTGTAAGTAGCTTAAGGCACTTTCAAAGGAAAGTGATTTTCTCTGAAAGGACAGCATTTAGAAAGTGAAGCAACACTCCATTCACTTCGCACAGTGAATTGAAGTGTTGGAACAGACTGCTTCTCTTTCAGAGAAACGCATGTGAATTTTTTGTGAAAGCTTTTAAGTAGCTTAAGGCACTTTCAAAGGAAAGTGATTTTCTCTGAAAGGACAGCATTTAGAAATTGAAGCAACACTCCATTCACTTCGCACAGTGAATTGAAGTGTTGGAACAGACTGCTTCTCTTTCAGAGAAAGGCATGTGAATTTCTGTTCAATGCTTGTAAGTAGCTTAAGGCACTTTCAAAGGAAAGTGATTTTCTCTGAAAGGACAGCATTTAGAAAGTGAAGAAACACTCCATTCACTTCGCACAGTGAATTGAAGTGTTGGAACAGACTGCTTCTCTTTCAGAGAAACGCATGTGAATTTCTGTTCAATGCTTGTAAGTAGCTTAAGGTACTTTCAAAGGAAAGTGATTTTCTCTGACAGGACAGCATGTAGAAAGTGAAGCAACACTCCATTCACTTCGCACAGTGAATTGAAGTGTTGGAACAGACTGCTTCTCTTTCAGAGAAACGGATGTGTGTTTTTTGTGAAAGCTTGTAAGTAGCTTAAGGCACTTTCAAAGGAAAGTGATTTTCTCTGAAAGGACAGCATTTAGAAAGTGAAGCAACACTCCATTCACATCGCACAGTGAATTGATGTGTTGGAACAGACTGCTTCTCTTTCAGAGAAACGCATGTGACTTTTTTGTGAAAGCTTGTAAGTAGCTTAAGGCACTTTCAAAGGAAAGTGATTTTCTCTGACAGGACAGCATTTAGAAAGTGAAGAAACACTCCATTCACATCGCACAGTGAATTGAAGTGTTGGAACAGACTGCTTCTCTTTCAGAGAAACGCATGTGAATTTCTGTTGAATGCTTGTAAGTAGCTTAAGGCACTTTCAAAAGAAAGTGATTTTCTCTGAAAGGACAGCATTTAGAAAGTGAAGCAATGTTCCATTCACTTCGAACAGTGAATTGAAGTGTTGGAACAGACTGCTTCTCTTTCAGAGAAACGCATGTGAATTTCTGTTGAATGCTTATAAGTAGCTTAAGGCACTTTCAAAGGAAAGTGATTTTCTCTGAAAGGACAGCATTTAGAAAGTGAAACAACACTCCATTCACTTCGCACAGTGAATTGAAGTGTTGGAACAGACTGCTTCTCTTTCAGAGAAACGCATGTGATTTTCTGTTGAATGCTTGTAAGTAGCTTAAGGCACTTTCAAAGGAAAGTGATTTTCTCTGACAGGACAGCATTTAGAAAGTGAAGCAACACTCCATTCACTTCGCACAGTGAACTGAAGTGTTGGAACAGACTGCTTCTCTTACAGAGAAACCCGTGTGAATTTCTGTTGAATGCTTGTAAGTAGATTAAGGCACTTTCAAAGGAAAGTGATTTTCTCTGACAGGACAGCATTTAGAAAGTGAAGCAACACTCCATTCACTTCGCAGAGTGAATTGAAGTGTTGGAACAGACTGCTTCTCTTTCAGAGAAACGCATGTGAATTTCTGTTGAATGCTTGTAAGTAGCTTAAGGCACTTTCAAAGGAAAGTGATTTTCTCTGAAAGGACAGCATTTAGAAAGTGAAGCAACATTCCATTCACTTCGCACAGTGAATTGAAGTGTTGGAACAGACTGCTTCTCTTTCAGAGAAACGCATGTGAATTTCTGTTCAATGCTTGTAAGTAGCTTAAGGCACTTTCAAAGGAAAGTGATTTTCTCTGACAGGACAGCATTTAGAAAGTGAAGCAACACTCCATTCACTTCGCACAGTGAATTGAAGTGTTGGAACAGACTGCTTCTCTTTGAGAGAAATGCATGTGAATTTCTGTTGAATGCTTGTAAGTAGCTTAAGGCACTTTCAAAGGAAAGTGATTTTCTCTGAAAGGACAGCATTTAGAAAGTGAAGCAACACTCCATTCACTTCGCACAGTGAATTGAAGTGTTGGAACAGACTGCTTCTCTTTCAGAGAAACGGATGTGAGATTTTTGTGAAAGCTTGTAAGTAGCTTAAGGCACTTTCAAAGGAAAGTGATTTTCTCTGAAAGGACAGCATTTAGAAAGTGAAGCAACACTCCATTCACTTCGCAGAGTGAATTGAAGTGTTGGAACAGACTGCTTCTCTTTCAGAGAAACGCATGTGAGTTTTTTGTGAAAGCTTGTAAGTAGCTTAAGGCACTTTCAAAGGAAAGTGATTTTCTCTGACAGGACAGCATTTAGAAAGTGAAGCAACACTCCATTCACTTCGCACAGTGAATTGAAGTGTTGGAACAGACTGCTTCTCTTTCAGAGAAACGGATGTGTGTTTTTTGTGAAAGCTTGTAAGTAGCTTAAGGCACTTTCAAAGGAAAGTGATTTTCTCTGAAAGGACAGCATTTAGAAAGTGAAGCAACACTCCATTCACTTCGCACAGTGAATTGAAGTGTTGGAACAGACTGCTTCTCTTTCAGAGAAACGCATGTGAATTTCTGTTCAATGCTTGTAAGTAGCTTAAGGCACTTTCAAAGGAAAGAGATTTTCTCTGAAAGGACAGCATTTAGAGAGTGAAGCAACACTCCATTCACTTCGCACAGTGAATTGAAGAGTTGGAGCAGACTTCTTCTCTTTCAGAGAAACGCATGTGAATTACTGTTGAATGCTTGTAAGTAGCTTAAGGCACTTTCAAAGGAAAGTGATTTTCTCTGAAAGGACAGCATTTAGAAAGTGAAGCAACACTCCATTCACTTCGCACAGTGAATTGAAGTGTTGGAACAGACTGCTTCTCTTTCAGAGAAACGCATGTGAGTTTTTTGTGAAAGCTTGTAAGTAGCTTAAGGCACTTTCAAAGGAAAGTGATTTTCTCTGAAAGAACAGAATTTAGAAAGTGAAGCAACACTCCATTCACTTCGCACAGTGAATTGAAGTGTTGGAACAGACTGCTTCTCTTTCAGAGAAACGCATGTGAATTTCTGTTCAATGCTTGTAAGTAGCTTAAGGCACTTTCAAAGGAAAGTGATTTTCTCTGACAGGACAGCATTTAGAAAGTGAAGCAACACTCCATTGACTTCGCACAGTGAATTGAAGTGTTGGAACAGACTGCTTCTCTTTCAGAGAAACGCATGTGAATTTCTGTTGAATGCTTGTAAGTAGCTTAAGGCACTTTCACAAGAAAGTGATTTTCTCTGAAAGGACAGCATTTAGAAAGTGAAGCAATGTTCCATTCACTTCGCACAGTGAACTGAAGTGTTGGAACAGACTGCTTCTCTTACAGAGAAACGCGTGTGAATTTCTGATGAATGCTTGTAAGTAGATTAAGGCACTTTCAAAGGAAAGTGATTTTCTCTGAAAGGACAGCATTTAGAAAGTGAAGCAACACTCCATTCACTTCGCACAGTGAATTGAAGTGTTGGAACAGACTGCTTCTCTTTCAGAGAAACGCATGTGAATTTCTGTTGAATGCTTGTAAGTAGCTTAAGGCACTTTCAAAGGAAAGTGATTTTCTCTGACAGGACAGCATTTAGAAAGTGAAGCAACACTCCATTCACTTCGCACAGTGAATTGAAGTGTTGGAACAGACTGCTTCTCTTTGAGAGAAATGCATGTGAATTTCTGTTGAATGCTTGTAAGTAGCTTAAGGCACTTTCAAAGGAAAGTGATTTTCTCTGACAGGACAGCATGTAGAAAGTGAAGCACCACTCCATTCACTTCGCACAGTGAATTGAAGTGTTGGAACAGACTGCTTCTCTTTCAGAGAAACGGATGTGAGTTTTTTGTGAAAGCTTGTAAGTAGCTTAAGGCACTTTCAAAGGAAAGTGATTTTCTCTGAAAGGACAGCATTTAGAAAGTGAAGCAACACTCCATTCACTTCGCAGAGTGAATTGAAGTGTTGGAACAGACTGCTTCTCTTTCAGAGAAACGCATGTGAGTTTTTTGTAAAAGCTTGTAAGTAGCTTAAGGCACTTTCAAAGGAAAGTGATTTTCTCTGACAGGACAGCATTTAGAAAGTTAAGCAACACTCCATTCACTTCGCACAGTGAATTGAAGTGTTGGAACAGACTGCTTCTCTTACAGAGAAATGCATGTGAATTTCTGTTGAATGCTTGTAAGTAGCTTAAGGCGCTTTCAAAGGAAAGTGATTTTCTCTGAAAGGACAGCATTTAGAAAGTGAAGCAACACTCCATTCACTTCGCAGAGTGAATTGAAGTGTTGGAACAGACTGCTTCTCTTTCAGAGAAACGCATGTGAATTTCTGTTGAATGCTTGTAAGTAGCTTAAGGCACTTTCAAAGGAAAGTGATTTTCTCTGAAAGGACAGCATTTAGAAAGTGAAGCAACACTCCATTCTCTTCGCACAGTGAATTGAAGTGTTGGAACAGACTGCTTCTCTTTCAGAGAAACGGATGTGAGTTTTTTGTGAAAGCTTGTAAGTAGCTTAAGGCACTTTCAAAGGAAAGTGATTTTCTCTGAAAGGACAGCATTTAGAAAGTGAAGCAACACTCCATTCACTTCGCACAGTGAATTGAAGTGTTGGAACAGACTGCTTCTCTTTCAGAGAAACGCATGTGAATTTTTTGTGAAAGCTTTTAAGTAGCTTAAGGCACTTTCAAAGGAAAGTGATTTTCTCTGAAAGGACAGCATTTAGAAATTGAAGCAACACTCCATTCACTTCGCACAGTGAATTGAAGTGTTGGAACAGACTGCTTCTCTTTCAGAGAAAGGCATGTGAATTTCTGTTCAATGCTTGTAAGTAGCTTAAGGCACTTTCAAAGGAAAGTGATTTTCTCTGAAAGGACAGCATTTAGAAAGTGAAGAAACACTCCATTCACTTCGCACAGTGAATTGAAGTGTTGGAACAGACTGCTTCTCTTTCAGAGAAACGCATGTGAATTTCTGTTCAATGCTTGTAAGTAGCTTAAGGTACTTTCAAAGGAAAGTGATTTTCTCTGACAGGACAGCATGTAGAAAGTGAAGCAACACTCCATTCACTTCGCACAGTGAATTGAAGTGTTGGAACAGACTGCTTCTCTTTCAGAGAAACGGATGTGTGTTTTTTGTGAAAGCTTGTAAGTAGCTTAAGGCACTTTCAAAGGAAAGTGATTTTCTCTGAAAGGACAGCATTTAGAAAGTGAAGCAACACTCCATTCACATCGCACAGTGAATTGATGTGTTGGAACAGACTGCTTCTCTTTCAGAGAAACGCATGTGACTTTTTTGTGAAAGCTTGTAAGTAGCTTAAGGCACTTTCAAAGGAAAGTGATTTTCTCTGACAGGACAGCATTTAGAAAGTGAAGAAACACTCCATTCACATCGCACAGTGAATTGAAGTGTTGGAACAGACTGCTTCTCTTTCAGAGAAACGCATGTGAATTTCTGTTGAATGCTTGTAAGTAGCTTAAGGCACTTTCAAAAGAAAGTGATTTTCTCTGAAAGGACAGCATTTAGAAAGTGAAGCAATGTTCCATTCACTTCGAACAGTGAATTGAAGTGTTGGAACAGACTGCTTCTCTTTCAGAGAAACGCATGTGAATTTCTGTTGAATGCTTATAAGTAGCTTAAGGCACTTTCAAAGGAAAGTGATTTTCTCTGAAAGGACAGCATTTAGAAAGTGAAACAACACTCCATTCACTTCGCACAGTGAATTGAAGTGTTGGAACAGACTGCTTCTCTTTCAGAGAAACGCATGTGATTTTCTGTTGAATGCTTGTAAGTAGCTTAAGGCACTTTCAAAGGAAAGTGATTTTCTCTGACAGGACAGCATTTAGAAAGTGAAGCAACACTCCATTCACTTCGCACAGTGAACTGAAGTGTTGGAACAGACTGCTTCTCTTACAGAGAAACCCGTGTGAATTTCTGTTGAATGCTTGTAAGTAGATTAAGGCACTTTCAAAGGAAAGTGATTTTCTCTGACAGGACAGCATTTAGAAAGTGAAGCAACACTCCATTCACTTCGCAGAGTGAATTGAAGTGTTGGAACAGACTGCTTCTCTTTCAGAGAAACGCATGTGAATTTCTGTTGAATGCTTGTAAGTAGCTTAAGGCACTTTCAAAGGAAAGTGATTTTCTCTGAAAGGACAGCATTTAGAAAGTGAAGCAACATTCCATTCACTTCGCACAGTGAATTGAAGTGTTGGAACAGACTGCTTCTCTTTCAGAGAAACGCATGTGAATTTCTGTTCAATGCTTGTAAGTAGCTTAAGGCACTTTCAAAGGAAAGTGATTTTCTCTGACAGGACAGCATTTAGAAAGTGAAGCAACACTCCATTCACTTCGCACAGTGAATTGAAGTGTTGGAACAGACTGCTTCTCTTTGAGAGAAATGCATGTGAATTTCTGTTGAATGCTTGTAAGTAGCTTAAGGCACTTTCAAAGGAAAGTGATTTTCTCTGAAAGGACAGCATTTAGAAAGTGAAGCAACACTCCATTCACTTCGCACAGTGAATTGAAGTGTTGGAACAGACTGCTTCTCTTTCAGAGAAACGGATGTGAGATTTTTGTGAAAGCTTGTAAGTAGCTTAAGGCACTTTCAAAGGAAAGTGATTTTCTCTGAAAGGACAGCATTTAGAAAGTGAAGCAACACTCCATTCACTTCGCAGAGTGAATTGAAGTGTTGGAACAGACTGCTTCTCTTTCAGAGAAACGCATGTGAGTTTTTTGTGAAAGCTTGTAAGTAGCTTAAGGCACTTTCAAAGGAAAGTGATTTTCTCTGACAGGACAGCATTTAGAAAGTGAAGCAACACTCCATTCACTTCGCACAGTGAATTGAAGTGTTGGAACAGACTGCTTCTCTTTCAGAGAAACGGATGTGTGTTTTTTGTGAAAGCTTGTAAGTAGCTTAAGGCACTTTCAAAGGAAAGTGATTTTCTCTGAAAGGACAGCATTTAGAAAGTGAAGCAACACTCCATTCACTTCGCACAGTGAATTGAAGTGTTGGAACAGACTGCTTCTCTTTCAGAGAAACGCATGTGAATTTCTGTTCAATGCTTGTAAGTAGCTTAAGGCACTTTCAAAGGAAAGAGATTTTCTCTGAAAGGACAGCATTTAGAGAGTGAAGCAACACTCCATTCACTTCGCACAGTGAATTGAAGAGTTGGAGCAGACTGCTTCTCTTTCAGAGAAACGCATGTGAATTACTGTTGAATGCTTGTAAGTAGCTTAAGGCACTTTCAAAGGAAAGTGATTTTCTCTGAAAGGACAGCATTTAGAAAGTGAAGCAACACTCCATTCACTTCGCACAGTGAATTGAAGTGTTGGAACAGACTGCTTCTCTTTCAGAGAAACGCATGTGAGTTTTTTGTGAAAGCTTGTAAGTAGCTTAAGGCACTTTCAAAGGAAAGTGATTTTCTCTGAAAGAACAGAATTTAGAAAGTGAAGCAACACTCCATTCACTTCGCACAGTGAATTGAAGTGTTGGAACAGACTGCTTCTCTTTCAGAGAAACGCATGTGAATTTCTGTTCAATGCTTGTAAGTAGCTTAAGGCACTTTCAAAGGAAAGTGATTTTCTCTGACAGGACAGCATTTAGAAAGTGAAGCAACACTCCATTGACTTCGCACAGTGAATTGAAGTGTTGGAACAGACTGCTTCTCTTTCAGAGAAACGCATGTGAATTTCTGTTGAATGCTTGTAAGTAGCTTAAGGCACTTTCACAAGAAAGTGATTTTCTCTGAAAGGACAGCATTTAGAAAGTGAAGCAATGTTCCATTCACTTCGAACAGTGAATTGAAGTGTTGGAACAGACTGCTTCTCTTTCAGAGAAACGCATGTGAATTTCTGTTGAATGCTTATAAGTAGCTTAAGGCACTTTCAAAGGAACGTGATTTTCTCTGAAAGGACAGCATTTAGAAAGTGAAGCAACACTCCATTCACTTCGCACAGTGAATTGAAGTGTTGGAACAGACTGCTTCTCTTTCAGAGAAACGCATGTGATTTTCTGTTGAATGCTTGTAAGTAGCTTAAGGCACTTTCAATGGAAAGTGATTTTCTCTGACAGGACAGCATTTAGAAAGTGAAGCAACACTCCATTCACTTCGCACAGTGAATTGAAGTGTTGGAACAGACTGCTTCTCTTACAGAGAAACGCATGTGAATTTCTGTTGAATGCTTGTAAGTAGATTAAGGCACTTTCAAAGGAAAGTGATTTTCTCTGACAAGACAGCATTTAGAAAGTGAAGCAACACTCCATTCACTTCGCAGAGTGAATTGAAGTGTTGGAAGAGACTGCTTCTCTTTCAGAGAAACGCATTTGAATTTCTGTTGAATGCTTGTAAGTAGCTTAAGGCACTTTCAAAGGAAAGTGATTTTCTCTGAAAGGACAGCATTTAGAAAGTGAAGCAACACTCCATTCACTTCGCACAGTGAATTGAAGTGTTGGAACAGACTGCTTCTCTTTCAGAGAAACGCATGTGAGTTTTTTGTGAAAGCTTGTAAGTAGCTTAAGGCACTTTCAAAGGAAAGTGATTTTCTCTGAAAGGACAACATTTAGAAAGTGAAGCAACACTCCATTCACTTCGCACAGTGAATTGAAGTGTTGGAACAGACTGCTTCTCTTTCAGGGAAACGCATGTGAGTTTTTTGTGAAAGCTTGTAAGTAGCTTAAGGCACTTTCAAAGGAAAGTGATTTTCTCTGACAGGACAGCATTTAGAAAGTGAAGCAACACTCCATTCACTTCGCACAGTGAATTGAAGTGTTGGAACAGACTGCTTCTCTTTCAGAGAAACGCATGTGATTTTTTTGTAAAAGCTTGTAATTAGCTTAAGGCACTTTCAAAGGAAAGTGATTTTCTCTGACAGGACAGCATTTAGAAAGTGAAGCAACACTCCATTCACTTCGCACAGTGAAGAGAAGTGTTGGAACAGACTGCTTCTCTTACAGAGAAATGCATGTGAATTTCTGTTGAATGCTTGTAAGTAGCTTAAGGCCCTTTCAAAGGAAAATGATTTTCTCTGAAAGGACAGCATTTAGAAAGTGAAGCAACACTCCATTAACTTCGCAGAGTGAATTGAAGTGTTGGAACAGACTGCTTCTCTTTCAGAGAAACGCATGTGAATTTCTGTTGAATGCTTGTAAGTAGCTTAAGGCACTTTCAAAGGAAAGTGATTTTCTCTGAAAGGACAGCATTTAGAAAGTGAAGCAACACTCCATTCACTTCGCACAGTGAATTGAAGTGTTGGAACAGACTGCTTCTCTTTCAGAGAAACGGATGTGAGTTTTTTGTGAAAGCTTGTAAGTAGCTTAAGGCACTTTCAAAGGAAAGTGATTTTCTCTGAAAGGACAGCATTTAGAAAGTGAGGCAACACTCCATTCACTTCGCACAGTGAATTGAAGTGTTGGAACAGACTGCTTCTCTTTCAGAGAAACGCATATGAATATTTTGTGAAAGCTTGTAAGTAGCTTAAGGCACTTTCAAAGGAAAGTGATTTTCTCTGACAGGACAGCATTTAGAAAGTGAAGCAACACTCCTTTCACTTCGCACAGTGAACTGAAGTGTTGGAACCGACTGCTTCTCTTACAGAGAAACGCGTGTGAATTTCTGTTGAATGCTTGTAAGTAGATTAAGGCACTTTCAAAGGAAAGTGATTTTCTCTGAAAGGACAGCATTTAGAAAGTGAAGCAACACTCCATTCACTTCGCAGAGTGAATTGAAGTGTTGGAACAGACTGCTTCTCTTTCAGAGAAACGCATGTGAATTTCTGTTGAATGCTTGTAAGTAGCTTAAGGCACTTTCAAAGGAAAGTGATTTTCTCTGAAAGGACAGCATTTAGAAAGTGAAGCAACACTCCATTCACTTCGCACAGTGAATTGAAGTGTTGGAACAGACTGCTTCTCTTTCAGAGAAACGCATGTGAATTTCTGTTCAATGCTTGTAAGTAGCTTAAGGCACTTTCAAAGGAAAGTGATTTTCTCTGACAGGACAGCATTTAGAAAGTGAAGCAACACTCCATTCACTTCGCACAGTGAATTGAAGTGTTGGAACAGACTGCTTCTCTTTGAGAGAAATGCATGTGAATTTCTGTTGAATGCTTGTAAGTAGCTTAAGGCACTTTCAAAGGAAAGTGATTTTCTCTGAAAGGACAGCATTTAGAAAGTGAAGCAACACTCCATTCACTTCGCACAGTGAATTGAAGTGTTGGAACAGACTGCTTCTCTTTCAGAGAAACGCATGTGAATTTCTGTTCAATGCATGTAAGTAGCTTAAGGCACTTTCAAAGGAAAGAGATTTTCTCTGAAAGGACAGCATTTAGAGAGTGAAGCAACACTCCATTCACTTCGCACAGTGAATTGAAGTGTTGGAGCAGACTGCTTCTCTTTCAGAGAAACGCATGTGAATTACTGTTGAATGCTTGTAAGTAGCTTAAGGCACTTTCAAAGGAAAGTGATTTTCTCTGAAAGGACAGCATTTAGAAAGTGAAGCAACACTCCATTCACTTCGCACAGTGAATTGAAGTGTTGGAACAGACTGCTTCTCTTTCAGAGAAACGCATGTGAGTTTTTTGTGAAAGCTTGTAAGTAGCTTAAGGCACTTTCAAAGGAAAGTGATTTTCTCTGAAAGGACAACATTTAGAAAGTGAAGCAACACTCCATTCACTTCGCACAGTGAATTGAAGTGTTGGAACAGACTGCTTCTCTTTCAGGGAAACGCATGTGAGTTTTTTGTGAAAGCTTGTAAGTAGCTTAAGGCACTTTCAAAGGAAAGTGATTTTCTCTGACAGGACAGCATTTAGAAAGTGAAGCAACACTCCATTCACTTCGCACAGTGAATTGAAGTGTTGGAACAGACTGCTTCTCTTTCAGAGAAACGCATGTGATTTTTTTGTAAAAGCTTGTAATTAGCTTAAGGCACTTTCAAAGGAAAGTGATTTTCTCTGACAGGACAGCATTTAGAAAGTGAAGCAACACTCCATTCACTTCGCACAGTGAAGAGAAGTGTTGGAACAGACTGCTTCTCTTACAGAGAAATGCATGTGAATTTTTGTTGAATGCTTGTAAGTAGCTTAAGGCCCTTTCAAAGGAAAATGATTTTCTCTGAAAGGACAGCATTTAGAAAGTGAAGCAACACTCCATTAACTTCGCAGAGTGAATTGAAGTGTTGGAACAGACTGCTTCTCTTTCAGAGAAACGCATGTGAATTTCTGTTGAATGCTTGTAAGTAGCTTAAGGCACTTTCAAAGGAAAGTGATTTTCTCTGAAAGGACAGCATTTAGAAAGTGAAGCAACACTCCATTCACTTCGCACAGTGAATTGAAGTGTTGGAACAGACTGCTTCTCTTTCAGAGAAACGGATGTGAGTTTTTTGTGAAAGCTTGTAAGTAGCTTAAGGCACTTTCAAAGGAAAGTGATTTTCTCTGAAAGGACAGCATTTAGAAAGTGAAGCAACACTCCATTCACTTCGCACAGTGAATTGAAGTGTTGGAACAGACTGCTTCTCTTTCAGAGAAACGCATATGAATATTTTGTGAAAGCTTGTAAGTAGCTTAAGGCACTTTCAAAGGAAAGTGATTTTCTCTGAAAGGACAGCATTTAGAAAGTGAAGCAACACTCCATTCACTTCGCACAGTGAACTGAAGTGTTGGAACCGACTGCTTCTCTTACAGAGAAACGCGTGTGAATTTCTGTTGAATGCTTGTAAGTAGATTAAGGCACTTTCAAAGGAAAGTGATTTTCTCTGAAAGGACAGCATTTAGAAAGTGAAGCAACACTCCATTCACTTCGCAGAGTGAATTGAAGTGTTGGAACAGACTGCTTCTCTTTCAGAGAAACGCATGTGAATTTCTGTTGAATGCTTGTAAGTAGCTTAAGGCACTTTCAAAGGAAAGTGATTTTCTCTGATAGGACAGCATTTAGAAAGTGAAGCAACACTCCATTCACTTCGCACAGTGAATTGAAGTGTTGGAACAGACTGCTTCTCTTTCAGAGAAACGCATGTGAATTTCTGTTCAATGCTTGTAAGTAGCTTAAGGCACTTTCAAAGGAAAGTGATTTTCTCTGACAGGACAGCATTTAGAAAGTGAAGCAACACTCCATTCACTTCGCACAGTGAATTGAAGTGTTGGAACAGACTGCTTCTCTTTGAGAGAAATGCATGTGAATTTCTGTTGAATGCTTGTAAGTAGCTTAAGGCACTTTCAAAGGAAAGTGATTTTCTCTGAAAGGACAGCATTTAGAAAGTGAAGCAACACTCCATTCACTTCGCACAGTGAATTGAAGTGTTGGAACAGACTGCTTCTCTTTCAGAGAAACGCATGTGAATTTCTGTTGAATGCTTGTAAGTAGATTAAGGCACTTTCAAAGGAAAGAGATTTTCTCTGAAAGGACAGCATTTAGAGAGTGAAGCAACACTCCATTCACTTCGCACAGTGAATTGAAGTGTTGGAGCAGACTGCTTCTCTTTCAGAGAAACGCATATGAATATTTTGTGAAAGCTTGTAAGTAGCTTAAGGCACTTTCAAAGGAAAGTGATTTTCTCTGAAAGGACAGCATTTAGAAAGTGAAGCAACACTCCATTCACTTCGCACAGTGAACTGAAGTGTTGGAACCGACTGCTTCTCTTACAGAGAAACGCGTGTGAATTTCTGTTGAATGCTTGTAAGTAGATTAAGGCACTTTCAAAGGAAAGTGATTTTCTCTGAAAGGACAGCATTTAGAAAGTGAAGCAACACTCCATTCACTTCGCAGAGTGAATTGAAGTGTTGGAACAGACTGCTTCTCTTTCAGAGAAACGCATGTGAATTTCTGTTGAATGCTTGTAAGTAGCTTAAGGCACTTTCAAAGGAAAGTGATTTTCTCTGATAGGACAGCATTTAGAAAGTGAAGCAACACTCCATTCACTTCGCACAGTGAATTGAAGTGTTGGAACAGACTGCTCTCTTTCAGAGAAACGCATGTGAATTTCTGTTCAATGCTTGTAAGTAGCTTAAGGCACTTTCAAAGGAAAGTGATTTTCTCTGACAGGACAGCATTTAGAAAGTGAAGCAACACTCCATTCACTTCGCACAGTGAATTGAAGTGTTGGAACAGACTGCTTCTCTTTGAGAGAAATGCATGTGAATTTCTGTTGAATGCTTGTAAGTAGCTTAAGGCACTTTCAAAGGAAAGTGATTTTCTCTGAAAGGACAGCATTTAGAAAGTGAAGCAACACTCCATTCACTTCGCACAGTGAATTGAAGTGTTGGAACAGACTGCTTCTCTTTCAGAGAAACGCATGTGAATTTCTGTTGAATGCTTGTAAGTAGATTAAGGCACTTTCAAAGGAAAGAGATTTTCTCTGAAAGGACAGCATTTAGAGAGTGAAGCAACACTCCATTCACTTCGCACAGTGAATTGAAGTGTTGGAGCAGACTGCTTCTCTTTCAGAGAAACGCATGTGAATTTCTGTTGAATGCTTGTAAGTAGCTTAAGGCACTTTCAAAGGAAAGTGATTTTCTCTGAAAGGACAGCATTTAGAAAGTGAAGCAACACTCCATTCACTTCGCACAGTGAATTGAAGTGTTGGAACAGACTGCTTCTCTTTCAGAGAAACGCATGTGAGTTTTTTGTGAAAGCTTGTAAGTAGCTTAAGGCACTTTCAAAGGAAAGTGATTTTCTCTGAAAGGACAGCATTTAGAAAGTGAAGCAACACTCCATTCACTTCGCACAGTGAATTGAAGTGTTGGAACAGACTGCTTCTCTTTCAGAGAAACGCATGTGAATTTCTGTTCAATGCTTGTAAGTAGCTTAAGGCACTTTCAAAGGAAAGTGATTTTCTCTGACAGGACAGCATTTAGAAAGTGAAGCAACACTCCATTGACTTCGCACAGTGAATTGAAGTGTTGGAACAGACTGCTTCTCTTTCAGAGAAACGCATGTGAATTTCTGTTGAATGCTTGTAAGTAGCTTAAGGCACTTTCAAAAGAAAGTGATTTTCTCTGAAAGGACAGCATTTAGAAAGTGAAGCAATGTTCCATTCACTTCGAACAGTGAATTGAAGTGTTGGAACAGACTGCTTCTCTTTCAGAGAAACGCATGTGAATTTCTGTTGAATGCTTATAAGTAGCTTAAGGCACTTTCAAAGGAAAGTGATTTTCTCTGAAAGGACAGCATTTAGAAAGTGAAGCAACACTCCATTCACTTCACACAATGAATTGAAGTGTTGGAACAGACTGCTTCTCTTTCAGAGAAACGCATGTGATTTTCTGTTGAATGCTTGTAAGTAGCTTAAGGCACTTTCAAAGGAAAGTGATTTTCTCTGACAGGACAGCATTTAGAAAGTGAAGCAACACTCCATTCACTTCGCACAGTGAATTGAAGTGTTGGAACAGACTGCTTCTCTTACAGAGAAACGCATGTGAATTTCTGTTGAATGCTTGTAAGTAGATTAAGGCACTTTCAAAGGAAAGTGATTTTCTCTGACAAGACAGCATTTAGAAAGTGAAGCAACACTCCATTCACTTCGCAGAGTGATTTGAAGTGTTGGAACAGACTGCTTCTCTTTCAGAGAAACGCATGTGAATTTCTGTTGAATGCTTGTAAGTAGCTTAAGGCACTTTCAAAGGAAAGTGATTTGCTCTGAAAGGACAGCATTTAGAAAGTGAAGCAACACTCCATTCACTTCGCACAGTGAATTGAAGTGTTGGAACAGACTGCTTCTCTTTCAGGGAAACGCATGTGAGTTTTTTGTGAAAGCTTGTAAGTAGCTTAAGGCACTTTCAAAGGAAAGTGATTTTCTCTGACAGGACAGCATTTAGAAAGTGAAGCAACACTCCATTCACTTCGCACAGTGAATTGAAGTGTTGGAACAGACTGCTTCTCTTTCAGAGAAACGCATGTGATTTTTTTGTAAAAGCTTGTAATTAGCTTAAGGCACTTTCAAAGGAAAGTGATTTTCTCTGACAGGACAGCATTTAGAAAGTGAAGCAACACTCCATTCACTTCGCACAGTGAAGAGAAGTGTTGGAACAGACTGCTTCTCTTACAGAGAAATGCATGTGAATTTCTGTTGAATGCTTGTAAGTAGCTTAAGGCCCTTTCAAAGGAAAATGATTTTCTCTGAAAGGACAGCATTTAGAAAGTGAAGCAACACTCCATTAACTTCGCAGAGTGAATTGAAGTGTTGGAACAGACTGCTTCTCTTTCAGAGAAACGCATGTGAATTTCTGTTGAATGCTTGTAAGTAGCTTAAGGCACTTTCAAAGGAAAGTGATTTTCTCTGAAAGGACAGCATTTAGAAAGTGAAGCAACACTCCATTCACTTCGCACAGTGAATTGAAGTGTTGGAACAGACTGCTTCTCTTACAGAGAAACGGATGTGTGTTTTTTGTGAAAGCTTGTAAGTAGCTTAAGGCACTTTCAAAGGAAAGTGATTTTCTCTGAAAGGACAGCATTTAGAAAGTGAAGCAACACTCCATTCACTTCGCACAGTGAATTGAAGTGTTGGAACAGACTGCTTCTCTTTCAGAGAAACGCATATGAATATTTTGTGAAAGCTTGTAAGTAGCTTAAGGCACTTTCAAAGGAAAGTGATTTTCTCTGAAAGGACAGCATTTAGAAAGTGAAGCAACACTCCTTTCACTTCGCACAGTGAACTGAAGTGTTGGAACCGACTGCTTCTCTTACAGAGAAACGCGTGTGAATTTCTGTTGAATGCTTGTAAGTAGATTAAGGCACTTTCAAAGGAAAGTGATTTTCTCTGAAAGGACAGCATTTAGAAAGTGAAGCAACACTCCATTCACTTCGCAGAGTGAATTGAAGTGTTGGAACAGACTGCTTCTCTTTCAGAGAAACGCATGTGAATTTCTGTTGAATGCTTGTAAGTAGCTTAAGGCACTTTCAAAGGAAAGTGATTTTCTCTGAAAGGACAGCATTTAGAAAGTGAAGCAACACTCCATTCACTTCGCACAGTGAATTGAAGTGTTGGAACAGACTGCTTCTCTTTCAGAGAAACGCATGTGAATTTCTGTTCAATGCTTGTAAGTAGCTTAAGGCACTTTCAAAGGAAAGTGATTTTCTCTGACAGGACAGCATTTAGAAAGTGAAGCAACACTCCATTCACTTCGCACAGTGAATTGAAGTGTTGGAACAGACTGCTTCTCTTTGAGAGAAATGCATGTGAATTTCTGTTGAATGCTTGTAAGTAGCTTAAGGCACTTTCAAAGGAAAGTGATTTTCTCTGAAAGGACAGCATTTAGAAAGTGAAGCAACACTCCATTCACTTCGCACAGTGAATTGAAGTGTTGGAACAGACTGCTTCTCTTTCAGAGAAACGCATGTGAATTTCTGTTCAATGCTTGTAAGTAGCTTAAGGCACTTTCAAAAGAAAGAGATTTTCTCTGAAAGGACAGCATTTAGAGAGTGAAGCAACACTCCATTCACTTCGCACAGTGAATTGAAGTGTTGGAGCAGACTGCTTCTCTTTCAGAGAAACGCATGTGAATTACTGTTGAATGCTTGTAAGTAGCTTAAGGCACTTTCAAAGGAAAGTGATTTTCTCTGAAAGGACAGCATTTAGAAAGTGAAGCAACACTCCATTCACTTCGCACAGTGAATTGAAGTGTTGGAACAGACTGCTTCTCTTTCAGAGAAACGCATGTGAGTTTTTTGTGAAAGCTTGTAAGTAGCTTAAGGCACTTTCAAAGGAAAGTGATTTTCTCTGAAAGGACAACATTTAGAAAGTGAAGCAACACTCCATTCACTTCGCACAGTGAATTGAAGTGTTGGAACAGACTGCTTCTCTTTCAGGGAAACGCATGTGAGTTTTTTGTGAAAGCTTGTAAGTAGCTTAAGGCACTTTCAAAGGAAAGTGATTTTCTCTGACAGGACAGCATTTAGAAAGTGAAGCAACACTCCATTCACTTCGCACAGTGAATTGAAGTGTTGGAACAGACTGCTTCTCTTTCAGAGAAACGCATGTGATTTTTTTGTAAAAGCTTGTAATTAGCTTAAGGCACTTTCAAAGGAAAGTGATTTTCTCTGACAGGACAGCATTTAGAAAGTGAAGCAACACTCCATTCACTTCGCACAGTGAAGAGAAGTGTTGGAACAGACTGCTTCTCTTACAGAGAAATGCATGTGAATTTCTGTTGAATGCTTGTAAGTAGCTTAAGGCCCTTTCAAAGGAAAATGATTTTCTCTGAAAGGACAGCATTTAGAAAGTGAAGCAACACTCCATTAACTTCGCAGAGTGAATTGAAGTGTTGGAACAGACTGCTTCTCTTTCAGAGAAACGCATGTGAATTTCTGTTGAATGCTTGTAAGTAGCTTAAGGCACTTTCAAAGGAAAGTGATTTTCTCTGAAAGGACAGCATTTAGAAAGTGAAGCAACACTCCATTCACTTCGCACAGTGAATTGAAGTGTTGGAACAGACTGCTTCTCTTTCAGAGAAACGGATGTGAGTTTTTTGTGAAAGCTTGTAAGTAGCTTAAGGCACTTTCAAAGGAAAGTGATTTTCTCTGAAAGGACAGCATTTAGAAAGTGAAGCAACACTCCATTCACTTCGCACAGTGAATTGAAGTGTTGGAACAGACTGCTTCTCTTTCAGAGAAACGCATATGAATATTTTGTGAAAGCTTGTAAGTAGCTTAAGGCACTTTCAAAGGAAAGTGATTTTCTCTGAAAGGACAGCATTTAGAAAGTGAAGCAACACTCCATTCACTTCGCACAGTGAACTGAAGTGTTGGAACCGACTGCTTCTCTTACAGAGAAACGCGTGTGAATTTCTGTTGAATGCTTGTAAGTAGATTAAGGCACTTTCAAAGGAAAGTGATTTTCTCTGAAAGGACAGCATTTAGAAAGTGAAGCAACACTCCATTCACTTCGCAGAGTGAATTGAAGTGTTGGAACAGACTGCTTCTCTTTCAGAGAAACGCATGTGAATTTCTGTTGAATGCTTGTAAGTAGCTTAAGGCACTTTCAAAGGAAAGTGATTTTCTCTGATAGGACAGCATTTAGAAAGTGAAGCAACACTCCATTCACTTCGCACAGTGAATTGAAGTGTTGGAACAGACTGCTTCTCTTTCAGAGAAACGCATGTGAATTTCTGTTCAATGCTTGTAAGTAGCTTAAGGCACTTTCAAAGGAAAGTGATTTTCTCTGACAGGACAGCATTTAGAAAGTGAAGCAACACTCCATTCACTTCGCACAGTGAATTGTAGTGTTGGAACAGACTGCTTCTCTTTGAGAGAAATGCATGTGAATTTCTGTTGAATGCTTGTAAGTAGCTTAAGGCACTTTCAAAGGAAAGTGATTTTCTCTGAAAGGACAGCATTTAGAAAGTGAAGCAACACTCCATTCACTTCGCACAGTGAATTGAAGTGTTGGAACAGACTGCTTCTCTTTCAGAGAAACGCATGTGAATTTCTGTTGAATGCTTGTAAGTAGATTAAGGCACTTTCAAAGGAAAGAGATTTTCTCTGAAAGGACAGCATTTAGAGAGTGAAGCAACACTCCATTCACTTCGCACAGTGAATTGAAGTGTTGGAGCAGACTGCTTCTCTTTCAGAGAAACGCATATGAATATTTTGTGAAAGCTTGTAAGTAGCTTAAGGCACTTTCAAAGGAAAGTGATTTTCTCTGAAAGGACAGCATTTAGAAAGTGAAGCAACACTCCATTCACTTCGCACAGTGAACTGAAGTGTTGGAACCGACTGCTTCTCTTACAGAGAAACGCGTGTGAATTTCTGTTGAATGCTTGTAAGTAGATTAAGGCACTTTCAAAGGAAAGTGATTTTCTCTGAAAGGACAGCATTTAGAAAGTGAAGCAACACTCCATTCACTTCGCAGAGTGAATTGAAGTGTTGGAACAGACTGCTTCTCTTTCAGAGAAACGCATGTGAATTTCTGTTGAATGCTTGTAAGTAGCTTAAGGCACTTTCAAAGGAAAGTGATTTTCTCTGATAGGACAGCATTTAGAAAGTGAAGCAACACTCCATTCACTTCGCACAGTGAATTGAAGTGTTGGAACAGACTGCTTCTCTTTCAGAGAAACGCATGTGAATTTCTGTTCAATGCTTGTAAGTAGCTTAAGGCACTTTCAAAGGAAAGTGATTTTCTCTGACAGGACAGCATTTAGAAAGTGAAGCAACACTCCATTCACTTCGCACAGTGAATTGAAGTGTTGGAACAGACTGCTTCTCTTTGAGAGAAATGCATGTGAATTTCTGTTGAATGCTTGTAAGTAGCTTAAGGCACTTTCAAAGGAAAGTGATTTTCTCTGAAAGGACAGCATTTAGAAAGTGAAGCAACACTCCATTCACTTCGCACAGTGAATTGAAGTGTTGGAACAGACTGCTTCTCTTTCAGAGAAACGCATGTGAATTTCTGTTGAATGCTTGTAAGTAGATTAAGGCACTTTCAAAGGAAAGAGATTTTCTCTGAAAGGACAGCATTTAGAGAGTGAAGCAACACTCCATTCACTTCGCACAGTGAATTGAAGTGTTGGAACAGACTGCTTCTCTTTCAGAGAAACGCATGTGAATTACTGTTGAATGCTTGTAAGTAGCTTAAGGCACTTTCAAAGGAAAGTGATTTTCTCTGAAAGGACAGCATTTAGAAAGTGAAGCAACACTCCATTCACTTCGCACAGTGAATTGAAGTGTTGGAACAGACTGCTTCTCTTTCAGAGAAACGCATGTGAGTTTTTTGTGAAAGCTTGTAAGTAGCTTAAGGCACTTTCAAAGGAAAGTGATTTTCTCTGAAAGGACAGCATTTAGAAAGTGAAGCAACACTCCATTCACTTCGCACAGTGAATTGAAGTGTTGGAACAGACTGCTTCTCTTTCAGAGAAACGCATGTGAATTTCTGTTGAATGCTTGTAAGTAGATTAAGGCACTTTCAAAGGAAAGAGATTTTCTCTGAAAGGACAGCATTTAGAGAGTGAAGCAACACTCCATTCACTTCGCACAGTGAATTGAAGTGTTGGAGCAGACTGCTTCTCTTTCAGAGAAACGCATATGAATATTTTGTGAAAGCTTGTAAGTAGCTTAAGGCACTTTCAAAGGAAAGTGATTTTCTCTGAAAGGACAGCATTTAGAAAGTGAAGCAACACTCCATTCACTTCGCACAGTGAACTGAAGTGTTGGAACCGACTGCTTCTCTTACAGAGAAACGCGTGTGAATTTCTGTTGAATGCTTGTAAGTAGATTAAGGCACTTTCAAAGGAAAGTGATTTTCTCTGAAAGGACAGCATTTAGAAAGTGAAGCAACACTCCATTCACTTCGCAGAGTGAATTGAAGTGTTGGAACCGACTGCTTCTCTTTCAGAGAAACGCATGTGAATTTCTGTTGAATGCTTGTAAGTAGCTTAAGGCACTTTCAAAGGAAAGTGATTTTCTCTGATAGGACAGCATTTAGAAAGTGAAGCAACACTCCATTCACTTCGCACAGTGAATTGAAGTGTTGGAACAGACTGCTTCTCTTTCAGAGAAACGCATGTGAATTTCTGTTCAATGCTTGTAAGTAGCTTAGGGCACTTTCAAAGGAAAGTGATTTTCTCTGACAGGACAGCATTTAGAAAGTGAAGCAACACTCCATTCACTTCGCACAGTGAATTGAAGTGTTGGAACAGACTGCTTCTCTTTGAGAGAAATGCATGTGAATTTCTGTTGAATGCTTGTAAGTAGCTTAAGGTACTTTCAAAGGAAAGTGATTTTCTCTGAAAGGACAGCATTTAGAAAGTGAAGCAACACTCCATTCACTTCGCACAGTGAATTGAAGTGTTGGAACAGACTGCTTCTCTTTCAGAGAAACGCATGTGAATTTCTGTTGAATGCTTGTAAGTAGATTAAGGCACTTTCAAAGTAAAGAGATTTTCTCTGAAAGGACAGCATTTAGAGAGTGAAGCAACACTCCATTCACTTCGCACAGTGAATTGAAGTGTTGGAGCAGACTGCTTCTCTTTCAGAGAAACGCATGTGAATTACTGTTGAATGCTTGTAAGTAGCTTAAGGCACTTTCAAAGGAAAGTGATTTTCTCTGAAAGGACAGCATTTAGAAAGTGAAGCAACACTCCATTCACTTCGCACAGTGAATTGAAGTGTTGGAACAGACTGCTTCTCTTTCAGAGAAACGCATGTGAGTTTTTTGTGAAAGCTTGTAAGTAGCTTAAGGCACTTTCAAAGGAAAGTGATTTTCTCTGAAAGGACAGCATTTAGAAAGTGAAGCAACACTCCATTCACTTCGCACAGTGAATTGAAGTGTTGGAACAGACTGCTTCTCTTTCAGAGAAACGCATGTGAATTTCTGTTCAATGCTTGTAAGTAGCTTAAGGCACTTTCAAAGGAAAGTGATTTTCTCTGACAGGACAGCATTTAGAAAGTGAAGCAACACTCCATTGACTTCGCACAGTGAATTGAAGTGTTGGAACAGACTGCTTCTCTTTCAGAGAAACGCATGTGAATTTCTGTTGAATGCTTGTAAGTAGCTTAAGGCACTTTCAAAAGAAAGTGATTTTCTCTGAAAGGACAGCATTTAGAAAGTGAAGCAATGTTCCATTCACTTCGAACAGTGAATTGAAGTGTTGGAACAGACTGCTTCTCTTTCAGAGAAACGCATGTGAATTTCTGTTGAATGCTTATCAGTAGCTTAAGGCACTTTCAAAGGAAAGTGATTTTCTCTGAAAGGACAGCATTTAGAAAGTGAAGCAACACTCCATTCACTTCGCACAATGAATTGAAGTGTTGGAACAGACTGCTTCTCTTTCAGAGAAACGCATGTGATTTTCTGTTGAATGCTTGTAAGTAGCTTAAGGCACTTTCAAAGGAAAGTGATTTTCTCTGACAGGACAGCATTTAGAAAGTGAAGCAACACTCCATTCACTTCGCACAGTGAATTGAAGTGTTGGAACAGACTGCTTCTCTTACAGAGAAACGCATGTGAATTTCTGTTGAATGCTTGTAAGTAGATTAAGGCACTTTCAAAGGAAAGTGATTTTCTCTGACAAGACAGCATTTAGAAAGTGAAGCAACACTCCATTCACTTCGCAGAGTGATTTGAAGTGTTGGAACAGACTGCTTCTCTTTCAGAGAAACGCATGTGAATTTCTGTTGAATGCTTGTAAGTAGCTTAAGGCACTTTCAAAGGAAAGTGATTTGCTCTGAAAGGACAGCATTTAGAAAGTGAAGCAACACTCCATTCACTTCGCACAGTGAATTGAAGTGTTGGAACAGACTGCTTCTCTTTCAGAGAAACGCATGTGAATTTCTGTTCAATGCTTGTAAGTAGCTTAAGGCACTTTCAAAGGAAAGTGATTTTCTCTGACAGGACAGCATTTAGAAAGTGAAGCAACACTCCATTCACTTCGCACAGTGAATTGAAGTGTTGGAACAGACTGCTTCTCTTTCAGAGAAACGGATGTGAGTTTTTTGTGAAAGCTTGTAAGTAGCTTAAGGCACTTTCAAAGGAAAGTGATTTTCTCTGACAGGACAGCATTTAGAAAGTGAAGCAACACTCCATTGACTTCGCACAGTGAATTGAAGTGTTGGAACAGACTGCTTCTCTTTCAGAGAAACGCATGTGAATTTCTGTTGAATGCTTGTAAGTAGCTTAAGGCACTTTCAAAAGAAAGTGATTTTCTCTGAAAGGACAGCATTTAGAAAGTGAAGTAATGTTCCATTCACTTCGAACAGTGAATTGAAGTGTTGGAACAGACTGCTTCTCTTTCAGAGAAACGCATGTGATTTTCTGTTGAATGCTTATAAGTAGCTTAAGGCACTTTCAAAGGAACGTGATTTTCTCTGAAAGGACAGCATTTAGAAAGTGAAGCAACACTCCATTCACTTCGCACAGTGAATTGAAGTGTTGGAACAGACTGCTTCTCTTTCAGAGAAACGCATGTGATTTTTTTGTGAAAGCTTGTAAGTAGCTTAAGGCACTTTCAAAGGAAAGTGATTTTCTCTGAAAGGACAGCATTTAGAAAGTGAAGCAACACTCCATTCACTTCGCACAGTGAATTGAAGTGTTGGAACAGACTGCTTCTCTTTCAGAGAAACGCATGTGAGTTTTTTGTGAAAGCTTGTAAGTAGCTTAAGGCACTTTCAAAGGAAAGTGATTTTCTCTGAAAGGACAACATTTAGAAAGTGAAGCAACACTCCATTCACTTCGCACAGTGAATTGAAGTGTTGGAACAGACTGCTTCTCTTTCAGGGAAACGCATGTGAGTTTTTTGTGAAAGCTTGTAAGTAGCTTAAGGCACTTTCAAAGGAAAGTGATTTTCTCTGACAGGACAGCATTTAGAAAGTGAAGCAACACTCCATTCACTTCGCACAGTGAATTGAAGTGTTGGAACAGACTGCTTCTCTTTCAGAGAAACGCATGTGATTTTTTTGTAAAAGCTTGTAATTAGCTTAAGGCACTTTCAAAGGAAAGTGATTTTCTCTGACAGGACAGCATTTAGAAAGTGAAGCAACACTCCATTCACTTCGCACAGTGAAGAGAAGTGTTGGAACAGACTGCTTCTCTTACAGAGAAATGCATGTGAATTTCTGTTGAATGCTTGTAAGTAGCTTAAGGCCCTTTCAAAGGAAAATGATTTTCTCTGAAAGGACAGCATTTAGAAAGTGAAGCAACACTCCATTAACTTCGCAGAGTGAATTGAAGTGTTGGAACAGACTGCTTCTCTTTCAGAGAAACGCATGTGAATTTCTGTTGAATGCTTGTAAGTAGCTTAAGGCACTTTCAAAGGAAAGTGATTTTCTCTGAAAGGACAGCATTTAGAAAGTGAAGCAACACTCCATTCACTTCGCACAGTGAATTGAAGTGTTGGAACAGACTGCTTCTCTTTCAGAGAAACGGATGTGAGTTTTTTGTGAAAGCTTGTAAGTAGCTTAAGGCACTTTCAAAGGAAAGTGATTTTCTCTGAAAGGACAGCATTTAGAAAGTGAAGCAACACTCCATTCACTTCGCACAGTGAATTGAAGTGTTGGAACAGACTGCTTCTCTTTCAGAGAAACGCATATGAATATTTTGTGAAAGCTTGTAAGTAGCTAAAGGCACTTTCAAAGGAAAGTGATTTTCTCTGAAAGGACAGCATTTAGAAAGTGAAGCAACACTCCATTCACTTCGCACAGTGAACTGAAGTGTTGGAACCGACTGCTTCTCTTACAGAGAAACGCGTGTGAATTTCTGTTGAATGCTTGTAAGTAGATTAAGGCACTTTCAAAGGAAAGTGATTTTCTCTGAAAGGACAGCATTTAGAAAGTGAAGCAACACTCCATTCACTTCGCAGAGTGAATTGAAGTGTTGGAACAGACTGCTTCTCTTTCAGAGAAACGCATGTGAATTTCTGTTGAATGCTTGTAAGTAGCTTAAGGCACTTTCAAAGGAAAGTGATTTTCTCTGATAGGACAGCATTTAGAAAGTGAAGCAACACTCCATTCACTTCGCACAGTGAATTGAAGTGTTGGAACAGACTGCTTCTCTTTCAGAGAAACGCATGTGAATTTCTGTTCAATGCTTGTAAGTAGCTTAAGGCACTTTCAAAGGAAAGTGATTTTCTCTGACAGGACAGCATTTAGAAAGTGAAGCAACACTCCATTCACTTCGCACAGTGAATTGAAGTGTTGGAACAGACTGCTTCTCTTTGAGAGAAATGCATGTGAATTTCTGTTGAATGCTTGTAAGTAGCTTAAGGCACTTTCAAAGGAAAGTGATTTTCTCTGAAAGGACAGCATTTAGAAAGTGAAGCAACACTCCATTCACTTCGCACAGTGAATTGAAGTGTTGGAACAGACTGCTTCTCTTTCAGAGAAACGCATGTGAATTTCTGTTGAATGCTTGTAAGTAGATTAAGGCACTTTCAAAGGAAAGAGATTTTCTCTGAAAGGACAGCATTTAGAGAGTGAAGCAACACTCCATTCACTTCGCACAGTGAATTGAAGTGTTGGAGCAGACTGCTTCTCTTTCAGAGAAACGCATATGAATATTTTGTGAAAGCTTGTAAGTAGCTTAAGGCACTTTCAAAGGAAAGTGATTTTCTCTGAAAGGACAGCATTTAGAAAGTGAAGCAACACTCCATTCACTTCGCACAGTGAACTGAAGTGTTGGAACCGACTGCTTCTCTTACAGAGAAACGCGTGTGAATTTCTGTTGAATGCTTGTAAGTAGATTAAGGCACTTTCAAAGGAAAGTGATTTTCTCTGAAAGGACAGCATTTAGAAAGTGAAGCAACACTCCATTCACTTCGCAGAGTGAATTGAAGTGTTGGAACAGACTGCTTCTCTTTCAGAGAAACGCATGTGAATTTCTGTTGAATGCTTGTAAGTAGCTTAAGGCACTTTCAAAGGAAAGTGATTTTCTCTGATAGGACAGCATTTAGAAAGTGAAGCAACACTCCATTCACTTCGCACAGTGAATTGAAGTGTTGGAACAGACTGCTTCTCTTTCAGAGAAACGCATGTGAATTTCTGTTCAATGCTTGTAAGTAGCTTAAGGCACTTTCAAAGGAAAGTGATTTTCTCTGACAGGACAGCATTTAGAAAGTGAAGCAACACTCCATTCACTTCGCACAGTGAATTGAAGTGTTGGAACAGACTGCTTCTCTTTGAGAGAAATGCATGTGAATTTCTGTTGAATGCTTGTAAGTAGCTTAAGGCACTTTCAAAGGAAAGTGATTTTCTCTGAAAGGACAGCATTTAGAAAGTGAAGCAACACTCCATTCACTTCGCACAGTGAATTGAAGTGTTGGAACAGACTGCTTCTCTTTCAGAGAAACACATGTGAATTTCTGTTGAATGCTTGTAAGTAGATTAAGGCACTTTCAAAGGAAAGAGATTTTCTCTGAAAGGACAGCATTTAGAGAGTGAAGCAACACTCCATTCACTTCGCACAGTGAATTGAAGTGTTGGAGCAGACTGCTTCTCTTTCAGAGAAACGCATGTGAATTACTGTTGAATGCTTGTAAGTAGCTTAAGGCACTTTCAAAGGAAAGTGATTTTCTCTGAAAGGACAGCATTTAGAAAGTGAAGCAACACTCCATTCACTTCGCACAGTGAATTGAAGTGTTGGAACAGACTGCTTCTCTTTCAGAGAAACGCATGTGAGTTTTTTGTGAAAGCTTGTAAGTAGCTTAAGGCACTTTCAAAGGAAAGTGATTTTCTCTGAAAGGACAGCATTTAGAAAGTGAAGCAACACTCCATTCACTTCGCACAGTGAATTGAAGTGTTGGAACAGACTGCTTCTCTTTCAGAGAAACGCATGTGAATTTCTGTTCAATGCTTGTAAGTAGCTTAAGGCACTTTCAAAGGAAAGTGATTTTCTCTGACAGGACAGCATTTAGAAAGTGAAGCAACACTCCATTGACTTCGCACAGTGAATTGAAGTGTTGGAACAGACTGCTTCTCTTTCAGAGAAACGCATGTGAATTTCTGTTGAATGCTTGTAAGTAGCTTAAGGCACTTTCAAAAGAAAGTGATTTTCTCTGAAAGGACAGCATTTAGAAAGTGAAGCAATGTTCCATTCACTTCGAACAGTGAATTGAAGTGTTGGAACAGACTGCTTCTCTTTCAGAGAAACGCATGTGAATTTCTGTTGAATGCTTATAAGTAGCTTAAGGCACTTTCAAAGAAAGTGATTTTCTCTGAAAGGACAGCATTTAGAAAGTGAAGCAACACTCCATTCACTTCGCACAATGAATTGAAGTGTTGGAACAGACTGCTTCTCTTTCAGAGAAACGCATGTGATTTTCTGTTTAATGCTTGTAAGTAGCTTAAGGCACTTTCAAAGGAAAGTGATTTTCTCTGACAGGACAGCATTTAGAAAGTGAAGCAACACTCCATTCACTTCGCACAGTGAATTGAAGTGTTGGAACAGACTGCTTCTCTTACAGAGAAACGCATGTGAATTTCTGTTGAATGCTTGTAAGTAGATTAAGGCACTTTCAAAGGAAAGTGATTTTCTCTGACAAGACAGCATTTAGAAAGTGAAGCAACACTCCATTCACTTCGCAGAGTGATTTGAAGTGTTGGAACAGACTGCTTCTCTTTCAGAGAAACGCATGTGAATTTCTGTTGAATGCTTGTAAGTAGCTTAAGGCACTTTCAAAGGAAAGTGATTTGCTCTGAAAGGACAGCATTTAGAAAGTGAAGCAACACTCCATTCACTTCGCACAGTGAATTGAAGTGTTGGAACAGACTGCTTCTCTTTCAGAGAAACGCATGTGAATTTCTGTTCAATGCTTGTAAGTAGCTTAAGGCACTTTCAAAGGAAAGTGATTTTCTCTGACAGGACAGCATTTAGAAAGTGAAGCAACACTCCATTCACTTCGCACAGTGAATTGAAGTGTTGGAACAGACTGCTTCTCTTTCAGAGAAACGGATGTGAGTTTTTTGTGAAAGCTTGTAAGTAGCTTAAGGCACTTTCAAAGGAAAGTGATTTTCTCTGACAGGACAGCATTTAGAAAGTGAAGCAACACTCCATTGACTTCGCACAGTGAATTGAAGTGTTGGAACAGACTGCTTCTCTTTCAGAGAAACGCATGTGAATTTCTGTTGAATGCTTGTAAGTAGCTTAAGGCACTTTCAAAAGAAAGTGATTTTCTCTGAAAGGACAGCATTTAGAAAGTGAAGCAATGTTCCATTCACTTCGAACAGTGAATTGAAGTGTTGGAACAGACTGCTTCTCTTTCAGAGAAACGCATGTGATTTTCTGTTGAATGCTTATAAGTAGCTTAAGGCACTTTCAAAGGAACGTGATTTTCTCTGAAAGGACAGTATTTAGAAAGTGAAGCAACACTCCATTCACTTCGCACAGTGAATTGAAGTGTTGGAACAGACTGCTTCTCTTTCAGAGAAACGCATGTGATTTTTTTGTGAAAGCTTGTAAGTAGCTTAAGGCACTTTCAAAGGAAAGTGATTTTCTCTGAAAGGACAGCATTTAGAAAGTGAAGCAACACTCCATTCACTTCGCACAGTGAATTGAAGTGTTGGAACAGACTGCTTCTCTTTCAGAGAAACGCATGTGAGTTTTTTGTGAAAGCTTGTAAGTAGCTTAAGGCACTTTCAAAGGAAAGTGATTTTCTCTGAAAGGACAACATTTAGAAAGTGAAGCAACACTCCATTCACTTCGCACAGTGAATTGAAGTGTTGGAACAGACTGCTTCTCTTTCAGGGAAACGCATGTGAGTTTTTTGTGAAAGCTTGTAAGTAGCTTAAGGCACTTTCAAAGGAAAGTGATTTTCTCTGACAGGACAGCATTTAGAAAGTGAAGCAACAGTCCATTCACTTCGCACAGTGAATTGAAGTGTTGGAACAGACTGCTTCTCTTTCAGAGAAACGCATGTGATTTTTTTGTAAAAGCTTGTAATTAGCTTAAGGCACTTTCAAAGGAAAGTGATTTTCTCTGACAGGACAGCATTTAGAAAGTGAAGCAACACTCCATTCACTTCGCACAGTGAAGAGAAGTGTTGGAACAGACTGCTTCTCTTACAGAGAAATGCATGTGAATTTCTGTTGAATGCTTGTAAGTAGCTTAAGGCCCTTTCAAAGGAAAATGATTTTCTCTGAAAGGACAGCATTTAGAAAGTGAAGCAACACTCCATTAACTTCGCAGAGTGAATTGAAGTGTTGGAACAGACTGCTTCTCTTTCAGAGAAACGCATGTGAATTTCTGTTGAATGCTTGTAAGTAGCTTAAGGGACTTTCAAAGGAAAGTGATTTTCTCTGAAAGGACAGCATTTAGAAAGTGAAGCAACACTCCATTCACTTCGCACAGTGAATTGAAGTGTTGGAACAGACTGCTTCTCTTTCAGAGAAACGGATGTGAGTTTTTTGTGAAAGCTTGTAAGTAGCTTAAGGCACTTTCAAAGGAAAGTGATTTTCTCTGAAAGGACAGCATTTAGAAAGTGAAGCAACACTCCATTCACTTCGCACAGTGAATTGAAGTGTTGGAACAGACTGCTTCTCTTTCAGAGAAACGCATATGAATATTTTGTGAAAGCTTGTAAGTAGCTTAAGGCACTTTCAAAGGAAAGTGATTTTCTCTGAAAGGACAGCATTTAGAAAGTGAAGCAACACTCCATTCACTTCGCACAGTGAACTGAAGTGTTGGAACCGACTGCTTCTCTTACAGAGAAACGCGTGTGAATTTCTGTTGAATGCTTGTAAGTAGATTAAGGCACTTTCAAAGGAAAGTGATTTTCTCTGAAAGGACAGCATTTAGAAAGTGAAGCAACACTCCATTCACTTCGCAGAGTGAATTGAAGTGTTGGAACAGACTGCTTCTCTTTCAGAGAAAGCATGTGAATTTCTGTTGAATGCTTGTAAGTAGCTTAAGGCACTTTCAAAGGAAAGTGATTTTCTCTGATAGGACAGCATTTAGAAAGTGAAGCAACACTCCATTCACTTCGCACAGTGAATTGAAGTGTTGGAACAGACTGCTTCTCTTTCAGAGAAACGCATGTGAATTTCTGTTCAATGCTTGTAAGTAGCTTAAGGCACTTTCAAAGGAAAGTGATTTTCTCTGACAGGACAGCATTTAGAAAGTGAAGCAACACTCCATTCACTTCGCACAGTGAATTGAAGTGTTGGAACAGACTGCTTCTCTTTGAGAGAAATGCATGTGAATTTCTGTTGAATGCTTGTAAGTAGCTTAAGGCACTTTCAAAGGAAAGTGATTTTCTCTGAAAGGACAGCATTTAGAAAGTGAAGCAACACTCCATTCACTTCGCACAGTGAATTGAAGTGTTGGAACAGACTGCTTCTCTTTCAGAGAAACGCATGTGAATTTCTGTTGAATGCTTGTAAGTAGATTAAGGCACTTTCAAAGGAAAGAGATTTTCTCTGAAAGGACAGCATTTAGAGAGTGAAGCAACACTCCATTCACTTCGCACAGTGAATTGAAGTGTTGGAGCAGACTGCTTCTCTTTCAGAGAAACGCATATGAATATTTTGTGAAAGCTTGTAAGTAGCTTAAGGCACTTTCAAAGGAAAGTGATTTTCTCTGAAAGGACAGCATTTAGAAAGTGAAGCAACACTCCATTCACTTCGCACAGTGAACTGAAGTGTTGGAACCGACTGCTTCTCTTACAGAGAAACGCGTGTGAATTTCTGTTGAATGCTTGTAAGTAGATTAAGGCACTTTCAAAGGAAAGTGATTTTCTCTGAAAGGACAGCATTTAGAAAGTGAAGCAACACTCCATTCACTTCGCAGAGTGAATTGAAGTGTTGGAACAGACTGCTTCTCTTTCAGAGAAACGCATGTGAATTTCTGTTGAATGCTTGTAAGTAGCTTAAGGCACTTTCAAAGGAAAGTGATTTTCTCTGATAGGACAGCATTTAGAAAGTGAAGCAACACTCCATTCACTTCGCACAGTGAATTGAAGTGTTGGAACAGACTGCTTCTCTTTCAGAGAAACGCATGTGAATTTCTGTTCAATGCTTGTAAGTAGCTTAAGGCACTTTCAAAGGAAAGTGATTTTCTCTGACAGGACAGCATTTAGAAAGTGAAGCAACACTCCATTCACTTCGCACAGTGAATTGAAGTGTTGGAACAGACTGCTTCTCTTTGAGAGAAATGCATGTGAATTTCTGTTGAATGCTTGTAAGTAGCTTAAGGCACTTTCAAAGGAAAGTGATTTTCTCTGAAAGGACAGCATTTAGAAAGTGAAGCAACACTCCATTCACTTCGCACAGTGAATTGAAGTGTTGGAACAGACTGCTTCTCTTTCAGAGAAACGCATGTGAATTTCTGTTGAATGCTTGTAAGTAGATTAAGGCACTTTCAAAGGAAAGAGATTTTCTCTGAAAGGACAGCATTTAGAGAGTGAAGCAACACTCCATTCACTTCGCACAGTGAATTGAAGTGTTGGAGCAGACTGCTTCTCTTTCAGAGAAACGCATGTGAATTACTGTTGAATGCTTGTAAGTAGCTTAAGGCACTTTCAAAGGAAAGTGATTTTCTCTGAAAGGACAGCATTTAGAAAGTGAAGCAACACTCCATTCACTTCGCAGAGTGAATTGAAGTGTTGGAACAGACTGCTTCTCTTTCAGAGAAACGCATGTGAGTTTTTTGTGAAAGCTTGTAAGTAGCTTAAGGCACTTTCAAAGGAAAGTGATTTTCTCTGAAAGGACAGCATTTAGAAAGTGAAGCAACACTCCATTCACTTCGCACAGTGAATTGAAGTGTTGGAACAGACTGCTTCTCTTTCAGAGAAACGCATGTGAATTTCTGTTCAATGCTTGTAAGTAGCTTAAGGCACTTTCAAAGGAAAGTGATTTTCTCTGACAGGACAGCATTTAGAAAGTGAAGCAACACTCCATTGACTTCGCACAGTGAATTGAAGTGTTGGAACAGACTGCTTCTCTTTCAGAGAAACGCATGTGAATTTCTGTTGAATGCTTGTAAGTAGCTTAAGGCACTTTCAAAAGAAAGTGATTTTCTCTGAAAGGACAGCATTTAGAAAGTGAAGCAATGTTCCATTCACTTCGAACAGTGAATTGAAGTGTTGGAACAGACTGCTTCTCTTTCAGAGAAACGCATGTGAATTTCTGTTGAATGCTTATAAGTAGCTTAAGGCACTTTCAAAGGAAAGTGATTTTCTCTGAAAGGACAGCATTTAGAAAGTGAAGCAACACTCCATTCACTTCGCACAATGAATTGAAGTGTTGGAACAGACTGCTTCTCTTTCAGAGAAACGCATGTGATTTTCTGTTGAATGCTTGTAAGTAGCTTAAGGCACTTTCAAAGGAAAGTGATTTTCTCTGACAGGACAGCATTTAGAAAGTGAAGCAACACTCCATTCACTTCGCACAGTGAATTGAAGTGTTGGAACAGACTGCTTCTCTTACAGAGAAACGCATGTGAATTTCTGTTGAATGCTTGTAAGTAGATTAAGGCACTTTCAAAGGAAAGTGATTTTCTCTGACAAGACAGCATTTAGAAAGTGAAGCAACACTCCATTCACTTCGCAGAGTGATTTGAAGTGTTGGAACAGACTGCTTCTCTTTCAGAGAAACGCATGTGAATTTCTGTTGAATGCTTGTAAGTAGCTTAAGGCACTTTCAAAGGAAAGTGATTTGCTCTGAAAGGACAGCATTTAGAAAGTGAAGCAACACTCCATTCACTTCGCACAGTGAATTGAAGTGTTGGAACAGACTGCTTCTCTTTCAGAGAAACGCATGTGAATTTCTGTTCAATGCTTGTAAGTAGCTTAAGGCACTTTCAAAGGAAAGTGATTTTCTCTGACAGGACAGCATTTAGAAAGTGAAGCAACACTCCATTCACTTCGCACAGTGAATTGAAGTGTTGGAACAGACTGCTTCTCTTTCAGAGAAACGGATGTGAGTTTTTTGTGAAAGCTTGTAAGTAGCTTAAGGCACTTTCAAAGGAAAGTGATTTTCTCTGACAGGACAGCATTTAGAAAGTGAAGCAACACTCCATTGACTTCGCACAGTGAATTGAAGTGTTGGAACAGACTGCTTCTCTTTCAGAGAAACGCATGTGAATTTCTGTTGAATGCTTGTAAGTAGCTTAAGGCACTTTCAAAAGAAAGTGATTTTCTCTGAAAGGACAGCATTTAGAAAGTGAAGCAATGTTCCATTCACTTCGAACAGTGAATTGAAGTGTTGGAACAGACTGCTTCTCTTTCAGAGAAACGCATGTGATTTTCTGTTGAATGCTTATAAGTAGCTTAAGGCACTTTCAAAGGAACGTGATTTTCTCTGAAAGGACAGCATTTAGAAAGTGAAGCAACACTCCATTCACTTCGCACAGTGAATTGAAGTGTTGGAACAGACTGCTTCTCTTTCAGAGAAACGCATGTGATTTTTTTGTGAAAGCTTGTAAGTAGCTTAAGGCACTTTCAAAGGAAAGTGATTTTCTCTGAAAGGACAGCATTTAGAAAGTGAAGCAACACTCCATTCACTTCGCACAGTGAATTGAAGTGTTGGAACAGACTGCTTCTCTTTCAGAGAAACGCAAGTGAGTTTTTTGTGAAAGCTTGTAAGTAGCTTAAGGCACTTTCAAAGGAAAGTGATTTTCTCTGAAAGGACAACATTTAGAAAGTGAAGCAACACTCCATTCACTTCGCACAGTGAATTGAAGTGTTGGAACAGACTGCTTCTCTTTCAGGGAAACGCATGTGAGTTTTTTGTGAAAGCTTGTAAGTAGCTTAAGGCACTTTCAAAGGAAAGTGATTTTCTCTGACAGGACAGCATTTAGAAAGTGAAGCAACACTCCATTCACTTCGCACAGTGAATTGAAGTGTTGGAACAGACTGCTTCTCTTTCAGAGAAACGCATGTGATTTTTTTGTAAAAGCTTGTAATTAGCTTAAGGCACTTTCAAAGGAAAGTGATTTTCTCTGACAGGACAGCATTTAGAAAGTGAAGCAACACTCCATTCACTTCGCACAGTGAAGAGAAGTGTTGGAACAGACTGCTTCTCTTACAGAGAAATGCATGTGAATTTCTGTTGAATGCTTGTAAGTAGCTTAAGGCCCTTTCAAAGGAAAATGATTTTCTCTGAAAGGACAGCATTTAGAAAGTGAAGCAACACTCCATTAACTTCGCAGAGTGAATTGAAGTGTTGGAACAGACTGCTTCTCTTTCAGAGAAACGCATGTGAATTTCTGTTGAATGCTTGTAAGTAGCTTAAGGCACTTTCAAAGGAAAGTGATTTTCTCTGAAAGGACAGCATTTAGAAAGTGAAGCAACACTCCATTCACTTCGCACAGTGAATTGAAGTGTTGGAACAGACTGCTTCTCTTTCAGAGAAACGGATGTGAGTTTTTTGTGAAAGCTTGTAAGTAGCTTAAGGCACTTTCAAAGGAAAGTGATTTTCTCTGAAAGGACAGCATTTAGAAAGTGAAGCAACACTCCATTCACTTCGCACAGTGAATTGAAGTGTTGGAACAGACTGCTTCTCTTTCAGAGAAACGCATATGAATATTTTGTGAAAGCTTGTAAGTAGCTTAAGGCACTTTCAAAGGAAAGTGATTTTCTCTGAAAGGACAGCATTTAGAAAGTGAAGCAACACTCCATTCACTTCGCACAGTGAACTGAAGTGTTGGAACCGACTGCTTCTCTTACAGAGAAACGCGTGTGAATTTCTGTTGAATGCTTGTAAGTAGATTAAGGCACTTTCAAAGGAAAGTGATTTTCTCTGAAAGGACAGCATTTAGAAAGTGAAGCAACACTCCATTCACTTCGCAGAGTGAATTGAAGTGTTGGAACAGACTGCTTCTCTTTCAGAGAAACGCATGTGAATTTCTGTTGAATGCTTGTAAGTAGCTTAAGGCACTTTCAAAGGAAAGTGATTTTCTCTGATAGGACAGCATTTAGAAAGTGAAGCAACACTCCATTCACTTCGCACAGTGAATTGAAGTGTTGGAACAGACTGCTTCTCTTTCAGAGAAACGCATGTGAATTTCTGTTCAATGCTTGTAAGTAGCTTAAGGCACTTTCAAAGGAAAGTGATTTTCTCTGACAGGACAGCATTTAGAAAGTGAAGCAACACTCCATTCACTTCGCACAGTGAATTGAAGTGTTGGAACAGACTGCTTCTCTTTGAGAGAAATGCATGTGAATTTCTGTTGAATGCTTGTAAGTAGCTTAAGGCACTTTCAAAGGAAAGTGATTTTCTCTGAAAGGACAGCATTTAGAAAGTGAAGCAACACTCCATTCACTTCGCACAGTGAATTGAAGTGTTGGAACAGACTGCTTCTCTTCCAGAGAAACGCATGTGAATTTCTGTTGAATGCTTGTAAGTAGATTAAGGCACTTTCAAAGGAAAGAGATTTTCTCTGAAAGGACAGCATTTAGAGAGTGAAGCAACACTCCATTCACTTCGCACAGTGAATTGAAGTGTTGGAGCAGACTGCTTCTCTTTCAGAGAAACGCATATGAATATTTTGTGAAAGCTTGTAAGTAGCTTAAGGCACTTTCAAAGGAAAGTGATTTTCTCTGAAAGGACAGCATTTAGAAAGTGAAGCAACACTCCATTCACTTCGCACAGTGAACTGAAGTGTTGGAACCGACTGCTTCTCTTACAGAGAAACGCGTGTGAATTTCTGTTGAATGCTTGTAAGTAGATTAAGGCACTTTCAAAGGAAAGTGATTTTCTCTGAAAGGACAGCATTTAGAAAGTGAAGCAACACTCCATTCACTTCGCAGAGTGAATTGAAGTGTTGGAACAGACTGCTTCTCTTTCAGAGAAACGCATGTGAATTTCTGTTGAATGCTTGTAAGTAGCTTAACGCACTTTCAAAGGAAAGTGATTTTCTCTGATAGGACAGCATTTAGAAAGTGAAGCAACACTCCATTCACTTCGCACAGTGAATTGAAGTGTTGGAACAGACTGCTTCTCTTTCAGAGAAACGCATGTGAATTTCTGTTGAATGCTTGTAAGTAGCTTAAGGCACTTTCAAAGGAAAGTGATTTTCTCTGAAAGGACAGCATTTAGAAAGTGAAGCAACACTCCATTCACTTCGCACAGTGAATTGAAGTGTTGGAACAGACTGCTTCTCTTTCAGAGAAACGCATGTGAATTTCTGTTGAATGCTTGTAAGTAGATTAAGGCACTTTCAAAGGAAAGAGATTTTCTCTGAAAGGACAGCATTTAGAGAGTGAAGCAACACTCCATTCTCTTCGCACAGTGAATTGAAGTGTTGGAGCAGACTGCTTCTCTTTCAGAGAAACGCATGTGAATTACTGTTGAATGCTTGTAAGTAGCTTAAGGCACTTTCAAAGGAAAGTGATTTTCTCTGAAAGGACAGCATTTAGAAAGTGAAGCAACACTCCATTCACTTCGCACAGTGAATTGAAGTGTTGGAACAGACTGCTTCTCTTTCAGAGAAACGCATGTGAGTTTTTTGTGAAAGCTTGTAAGTAGCTTAAGGCACTTTCAAAGGAAAGTGATTTTCTCTGAAAGGACAGCATTTAGAAAGTGAAGCAACACTCCATTCACTTCGCACAGTGAATTGAAGTGTTGGAACAGACTGCTTCTCTTTCAGAGAAACGCATGTGAATTTCTGTTCAATGCTTGTAAGTAGCTTAAGGCACTTTCAAAGGAAAGTGATTTTCTCTGACAGGACAGCATTTAGAAAGTGAAGCAACACTCCATTGACTTCGCACAGTGAATTGAAGTGTTGGAACAGACTGCTTCTCTTTCAGAGAAACGCATGTGAATTTCTGTTGAATGCTTGTAAGTAGCTTAAGGCACTTTCAAAAGAAAGTGATTTTCTCTGAAAGGACAGCATTTAGAAAGTGAAGCAATGTTCCATTCACTTCGAACAGTGAATTGAAGTGTTGGAACAGACTGCTTCTCTTTCAGAGAAACGCATGTGAATTTCTGTTCAATGCTTGTAAGTAGCTTAAGGCACTTTCAAAGGAAAGAGATTTTCTCTGAAAGGACAGCATTTAGAGAGTGAAGCAATACTGCATTCACTTCGCACAGTGAATTGAAGTGTTGGAACAGACTGCTTCTCTTTCAGAGAAACGCATGTGAATTTCTGTTGAATGCTTGTAAGTAGCTTAAGGCACTTTCAAAGGAAAGTGATTTTCTCTGAAAGGACAGCATTTAGAAAGTGAAGCAACACTCCATTCACTTCGCACAGTGAATTGAAGTGTTGGAACAGACTGCTTCTCTTTCAGAGAAACGCATGTGAGTTTTTTGTGAAAGCTTGTAAGTAGCTTAAGGCACTTTCAAAGGAAAGTGATTTTCTCTGAAAGGACAACATTTAGAAAGTGAAGCAACACTCCATTCACTTCGCACAGTGAATTGAAGTGTTGGAACAGACTGCTTCTCTTTCAGGGAAACGCATGTGAGTTTTTTGTGAAAGCTTGTAAGTAGCTTAAGGCACTTTCAAAGGAAAGTGATTTTCTCTGACAGGACAGCATTTAGAAAGTGAAGCAACACTCCATTCACTTCGCACAGTGAATTGAAGTGTTGGAACAGACTGCTTCTCTTTCAGAGAAACGCATGTGATTTTTTTGTAAAAGCTTGTAAGTAGCTTAAGGCCCTTTCAAAGGAAAGTGATTTTCTCTGAAAGGACAGCATTTAGAAAGTGAAGCAACACTCCATTCACTTCGCAGAGTGAATTGAAGTGTTGGAACAGACTGCTTCTCTTTCAGAGAAACGCATGTGAATTTCTGTTGAATGCTTGTAAGTAGCTTAAGGCACTTTCAAAGGAAAGTGATTTCCTCTGAAAAGACAGCATTTAGAAAGTGAAGCAACACTCCATTCACTTCGCACAGTGAATTGAAGTGTTGGAACAGACTGCTTCTCTTTCAGAGAAACGGATGTGAGTTTTTTGTGAAAGCTTGTAAGTTCCTTAAGGCACTTTCAAAGGAAAGTGATTTTCTCTGAAAGGACAGCATTTAGAAAGTGAAGCAACGCTCCATTCACTTCGCACAGTGAATTGAAGTGTTGGAACAGACTGCTTCTCTTTCAGAGAAACGCATGTGAATATTTTGTGAAAGCTTGTAAGTAGCTTAAGGCACTTTCAAAGGAAAGTGATTTTCTCTGAAAGGACAGCATTTAGAAAGTGAAGCAACACTCCATTCACTTCGCACAGTGAACTGAAGTGTTGGAACCGACTGCTTCTCTTACAGAGAAACGCGTGTGAATTTCTGTTGAATGCTTGTAAGTAGATTAAGGCACTTTCAAAGGAAAGTGATTTTCTCTGAAAGGACAGCATTTAGAAAGTGAAGCAACACTCCATTCACTTCGCACAGTGAATTGAAGTGTTGGAACAGACTGCTTCTCTTACAGAGAAACGCATGTGAATTTCTGTTGAATGCTTGTAAGTAGATTAAGGCACTTTCAAAGGAAAGTGATTTTCTCTGACAAGACAGCATTTAGAAAGTGAAGCAACACTCCATTCACTTTGCAGAGTGAATTGAAGTGTTGGAACAGACTGCTTCTCTTTCAGAGAAACGCATGTGAATTTCTGTTGAATGCTTGTAAGTAGCTTAAGGCACTTTAAAAGGAAAGTGATTTTCTCTGAAAGGACAGCATTTAGAAAGTGAAGCAACACTCCATTCACTTCGCACAGTGAATTGAAGTGTTGGAACAGACTGCTTCTCTTTCAGAGAAACGCATGTAAATTTCTGTTCAATGCTTGTAAGTAGCTTAAGGCACTTTCAAAGGAAAGAGATTTTCTCTGAAAGGACAGCATTTAGAGAGTGAAGCAATACTCCATTCACTTCGCACAGTGAATTGAAGTGTTGGAACAGACTGCTTCTCTTTCAGAGAAACGCATGTGAATTTCTGTTGAATGCTTGTAAGTAGCTTAAGGCACTTTCAAAGGAAAGTGATTTTCTCTGATAGGACAGCATTTAGAAAGTGAAGCAACACTCCATTCACTTCGCACAGTGAATTGAAGTGTTGGAACAGACTGCTTCTCTTTCAGAGAAACGCATGTGAATTTCTGTTCAATGCTTGTAAGTAGCTTAAGGCACTTTCAAAGGAAAGAGATTTTCTCTGAAAGGACAGCATTTAGAGAGTGAAGCAATACTCCATTCACTTCGCACAGTGAATTGAAGTGTTGGAACAGACTGCTTCTCTTTCAGAGAAACGCATGTGAATTTCTGTTGAATGCTTGTAAGTAGCTTAAGGCACTTTCAAAGGAAAGTGATTTTCTCTGAAAGGACAGCATTTAGAAAGTGAAGCAACACTCCATTCACTTCGCACAGTGAATTGAAGTGTTGGAACAGACTGCTTCTCTTTCAGAGAAACGCATGTGAGTTTTTTGTGAAAGCTTGTAAGTAGCTAAGGCACTATCAAAGGAAAGTGATTTTCTCTGATAGGACAACATTTAGAAAGTGAAGCAACACTCCATTCACTTCGCACAGTGAATTGAAGTGTTGGAACAGACTGCTTCTCTTTCAGGGAAACGCATGTGAGTTTTTTGTGAAAGCTTGTAAGTAGCTTAAGGCACTTTCAAAGGAAAGTGATTTTCTCTGACAGGACAGCATTTAGAAAGTGAAGCAACACTCCATTCACTTCGCACAGTGAATAGAAGTGTTGGAACAGACTGCTTCTCTTACAGAGAAATGCATGTGAATTTCTGTTGAATGCTTGTAAGTAGCTTAAGGCCCTTTCAAAGGAAAGTGATTTTCTCTGAAAGGACAGCATTTAGAAAGTGAAGCAACACTCCATTCACTTCGCAGAGTGAATTGAAGTGTTGGAACAGACTGCTTCTCTTTCAGAGAAACGCATGTGAATTTCTGTTGAATGCTTGTAAGTAGCTTAAGGCACTTTCAAAGGAAAGTGATTTTCTCTGAAAGGACAGCATTTAGAAAGTGAAGCAACACTCCATTCACTTCGCACAGTGAATTGAAGTGTTGGAACAGACTGCTTCTCTTTCACAGAAACGGATGTGAGTTTTTTGTGAAAGCTTGTAAGTAGCTTAAGGCACTTTCAAAGGAAAGTGATTTTCTCTGAAAGGACAGCATTTAGAAAGTGAAGCAACACTCCATTCACTTCGCACAGTGAATTGAAGTGTTGGAACAGACTGCTTCTCTTTCAGAGAAACGCATGTGAATATTTTGTGAAAGCTTGTAAGTAGCTTAAGGCACTTTCAAAGGAAAGTGATTTTCTCTGAAAGGACAGCATTTAGAAAGTGAAGCAACACTCCATTCACTTCGCACAGTGAACTGAAGTGTTGGAACAGACTGCTTCTCTTACAGAGAAACGCGTGTGAATTTCTGTTGAATGCTTGTAAGTAGATTAAGGCACTTTCAAAGGAAAGTGATTTTCTCTGAAAGGACAGCATTTAGAAAGTGAAGCAACACTCCATTCACTTCGCAGAGTGAATTGAAGTGTTGGAACAGACTGCTTCTCTTTCAGAGAAACGCATGTGAATTTCTGTTGAATGCTTGTAATTAGCTTAAGGCACTTTCAAAGGAAAGTGATTTTCTCTGAAAGGACAGCATTTAGAAAGTGAAGCAACACTCCATTCACTTCGCACAGTGAATTGAAGTGTTGGAACAGACTGCTTCTCTTTCAGAGAAACGCATGTGAATTTCTGTTCAATGCTTCTAAGTAGCTTAAGGCACTTTCAAAGGAAAGTGATTTTCTCTGACAGGACAGCATTTAGAAAGTGAAGCAACACTCCATTCACTTCGCACAGTGAATTGAAGTGTTGGAACAGACTGCTTCTCTTTGAGAGAAATGCATGTGAATTTCTGATGAATGCTTGTAAGTAGCTTAAGGCACTTTCAAAAAAAAGTGATTTTCTCTGAAAGGACAGCATTTAGAAAGTGAAGCAACACTCCATTCACTTCGCACAGTGAATTGAAGTGTTGGAACAGACTGCTTCTCTTTCAGAGAAACGCATGTGAATTTCTGTTCAATGCTTGTAAGTAGCTTAAGGCACTTTCAAAGGAAAGAGATTTTCTCTGAAAGGACAGCATTTAGAGAGTGAAGCAACACTCCATTCACTTCGCACAGTGAATTGATGTGTTGGAGCAGACTGCTTCTCTTTCAGAGAAACGCATGTGAATTACTGTTGAATGCTTGTAAGTAACTTAAGGCACTTTCAAAGGAAAGTGATTTTCTCTGAAAGGACAGCATTTAGAAAGTGAAGCAACACTCCATTCACTTCGCACAGTGAATTGAAGTGTTGGAACAGACTGCTTCTCTTTCAGAGAAACGCATGTGAGTTTTTTGTGAAAGCTTGTAAGTAGCTTAAGGCACTTTCAAAGGAAAGTGATTTTCTCTGAAAGGACAGCATTTAGAAAGTGAAGCAACACTCCATTCACTTCGCACAGTGAATTGAAGTGTTGGAACAGACTGCTTCTCTTTCAGAGAAACGCATTTGAATTTCTGTTCAATGCTTGTAAGTAGCTTAAGGCACTTTCAAAGGAAAGTGATTTTCTCTGACAGGACAGCATTTAGAAAGTGAAGCAACACTCCATTGACTTCGCACAGTGAATTGAAGTGTTGGAACAGACTGCTTCTCTTTCAGAGAAACGCATGTGAATTTCTGTTGAATGCTTGTAAGTAGCTTAAGGCACTTTCAAAAGAAAGTGATTTTCTCTGAAAGGACAGCATTTAGAAAGTGAAGCAATGTTCCATTCACTTCGAACAGTGAATTGAAGGGTTGGAACAGACTGCTTCTCTTTCAGAGAAACGCATGTGAATTTCTGTTGAATGCTTATAAGTAGCTTAAGGCACTTTCAAAGGAAAGTGATTTTCTCTGAAAGGACAGCATTTAGAAAGTGAAGCAACACTCCATTCACTTCGCACAGTGAATTGAAGTGTTGGAACAGACTGCTTCTCTTTCAGAGAAACGCATGTGATTTTCTGTTGAATGCTTGTAAGTAGCTTAAGGCACTTTCAAAGGAAAGTGATTTTCTCTGACAGGACAGCATTTAGAAAGTGAAGCAACACTCCATTCACTTCGCACAGTGAATTGAAGTGTTGGAACAGACTGCTTCTCTTACAGAGAAACGCATGTGAATTTCTGTTAAATGCTTGTAAGTAGATTAAGGCACTTTCAAAGGAAAGTGATTTTCTCTGACAAGACAGCATTTAGAAAGTGAAGCAACACTCCATTCACTTCGCAGAGTGAATTGAAGTGTTGGAACAGACTGCTTCTCTTTCAGAGAAACGCATGTGAATTTCTGTTGAATGCTTGTAAGTAGCTTAAGGCACTTTCAAAGGAAAGTGATTTTCTCTGAAAGGACAGCATTTAGAAAGTGAAGCAACACTCCATTCACTTCGCACAGTGAATTGAAGTGTTGGAACAGACTGCTTCTCTTTCAGAGAAACGCATGTGAATTTCTGTTCAATGCTTGTAAGTAGCTTAAGGCACTTTCAAAGGAAAGAGATTTTCTCTGAAAGGACAGCATTTAGAAAGTGAAGCAATACTCCATTCACTTCGCACAGTGAATTGAAGTGTTGGAACAGACTGCTTCTCTTTCAGAGAAACGCATGTGAATTTCTGTTGAATGCTTGTAAGTAGCTTAAGGCACTTTCAAAGGAAAGTGATTTTCTCTGAAAGGACAGCATTTAGAAAGTGAAGCAACACTCCATTCACTTCGCACAGTGAATTGAAGTGTTGGAACAGACTGCTTCTCTTTCAGAGAAACGCATGTGAGTTTTTTGTGAAAGCTTGTAAGTAGCTTAAGGCACTTTCAAAGGAAAGTGATTTTCTCTGAAAGGACAACATTTAGAAAGTGAAGCAACACTCCATTCACTTCGCACAGTGAATTGAAGTGTTGGAACAGACTGCTTCTCTTTCAGGGAAACGCATGTGAGTTTTTTGTGAAAGCTTGTAAGTAGCTTAAGGCACTTTCAAAGGAAAGTGATTTTCTCTGACAGGACAGCATTTAGAAAGTGAAGCAACACTCCATTCACTTCGCACAGTGAATTGAAGTGTTGGAACACACTGCTTCTCTTACAGAGAAATGCATGTGAATTTCTGTTGAATGCTTGTAAGTAGCTTAAGGCCCTTTCAAAGGAAAGTGATTTTCTCTGAAAGGACAGCATTTAGAAAGTGAAGCAACACTCCATTCACTTCGCAGAGTGAATAGAAGTGTTGGAACAGACTGCTTCTCTTTCAGAGAAACGCATGTGAATTTCTGTTGAATGCTTGTAAGTAGCTTAAGGCACTTTCAAAGGAAAGTGATTTTCTCTGAAAGGACAGCATTTAGAAAGTGAAGCAACACTCCATTCACTTCGCACAGTGAATTGAAGTGTTGGAACAGACTGCTTCTCTTTCAGAGAAACGGATGTGAGTTTTTTGTGAAAGCTTGTAAGTAGCTTAAGGCACTTTCAAAGGAAAGTGATTTTCTCTCACAGGACATCATTTAGAAAGTGAAGCAACACTCCATTCACTTCGCACAGTGAATTGAAGTGTTGGAACAGACTGCTTCTCTTTCAGAGAAACGGATGTGTGTTTTTTGTGAAAGCTTGTAAGTAGCTTAAGGCACTTTCAAAGGAAAGAGATTTTCTCTGAAAGGACAGCATTTAGAAAGTGAAGCAACACTCCATTCACTTCGCACAGTGAATTGAAGTGTTGGAACAGACTGCTTCTCTTTCAGAGAAACGCATGTGACTTTTTTGTGAAAGCTTGTAAGTAGCTTAAGGCACTTTCAAAGGAAAGTGATTTTCTCTGACAGGACAGCATTTAGAAAGTGAAGCAACACTCCATTCACTTCGCACAGTGAATTGAAGTGTTGGAACAGACTGCTTCTCTTTCAGAGAAACGCATGTGACTTTTTTGTGAAAGCTTGTAAGTAGCTTAAGTCACTTTCAAAGGAAAGTGATTTTCTCTGACAGGACAGCATTTAGAAAGTGAAGCAACACTCCATTCACTTCGCACAGTGAATTGAAGTGTTGGAACAGACTGCTTCTCTTTCAGAGAAACGCATGTGATTTTCTGTTGAATGCTTGTAAGTAGCTTAAGGCACTTTCAAAGGAAAGTGATTTTCTCTGACAGGACAGCATTTAGAAAGTGAAGCAACACTCCATTCACTTCGCACAGTGAATTGAAGTGTTGGAACAGACTGCTTCTCTTACAGAGAAACGCATGTGAATTTCTGTTAAATGCTTGTAAGTAGATTAAGGCACTTTCAAAGGAAAGTGATTTTCTCTGACAAGACAGCATTTAGAAACTGAAGCAACACTCCATTCACTTCGCAGAGTGAATTGAAGTGTTGGAACAGACTGCTTCTCTTTCAGAGAAACGCATGTGAATTTCTGTTGAATGCTTGTAAGTAGCTTAAGGCACTTTCAAAGGAAAGTGATTTTCTCTGAAAGGACAGCATTTAGAAAGTGAAGCAACACTCCATTCACTTCGCACAGTGAATTGAAGTGTTGGAACAGACTGCTTCTCTTTCAGAGAAACGCATGTGAGTTTTTTGTGAAAGCTTGTAAGTAGCTTAAGGCACTTTCAAAGGAAAGTGATTTTCTCTGAAAGGACAACATTTAGAAAGTGAAGCAACACTCCATTCACTTCGCACAGTGAATTGAAGTGTTGGAACAGACTGCTTCTCTTTCAGGGAAACGCATGTGAGTTTTTTGTGAAAGCTTGTAAGTAGCTTAAGGCACTTTCAAAGGAAAGTGATTTTCTCTGACAGGACAGCATTTAGAAAGTGAAGCAACACTCCATTCACTTCGCACAGTGAATTGAAGTGTTGGAACAGACTGCTTCTCTTACAGAGAAATGCATGTGAATTTCTGTTGAATGCTTGTAAGTAGCTTAAGGCCCTTTCAAAGGAAAGTGATTTTCTCTGAAAGGACAGCATTTAGAAAGTGAAGCAACACTCCATTCACTTCGCAGAGTGAATAGAAGTGTTGGAACAGACTGCTTCTCTTTCAGAGAAACGCATGTGAATTTCTGTTGAATGCTTGTAAGTAGCTTAAGGCACTTTCAAAGGAAAGTGATTTTCTCTGAAAGGACAGCATTTAGAAAGTGAAGCAACACTCCATTCACTTCGCACAGTGAATTGAAGTGTTGGAACAGACTGCTTCTCTTTCAGAGAAACGGATGTGAGTTTTTTGTGAAAGCTTGTAAGTAGCTTAAGGCACTTTCAAAGGAAAGTGATTTTCTCTCACAGGACATCATTTAGAAAGTGAAGCAACACTCCATTCACTTCGCACAGTGAATTGAAGTGTTGGAACAGACTGCTTCTCTTTCAGAGAAACGGATGTGTGTTTTTTGTGAAAGCTTGTAAGTAGCTTAAGGCACTTTCAAAGGAAAGTGATTTTCTCTGAAAGGACAGCATTTAGAAAGTGAAGCAACACTCCATTCACTTCGCACAGTGAATTGAAGTGTTGGAACAGACTGCTTCTCTTTCAGAGAAACGCATGTGACTTTTTTGTGAAAGCTTGTAAGTAGCTTAAGGCACTTTCAAAGGAAAGTGATTTTCTCTGACAGGACAGCATTTAGAAAGTGAAGCAACACTCCATTCACTTCGCACAGTGAATTGAAGTGTTGGAACAGACTGCTTCTCTTTCAGAGAAACGCATGTGACTTTTTTGTGAAAGCTTGTAAGTAGCTTAAGTCACTTTCAAAGGAAAGTGATTTTCTCTGTCAGGACAGCATTTAGAAAGTGAAGCAACACTCCATTCACTTCGCACAGTGAATTGAAGTGTTGGAACAGACTGCTTCTCTTTCAGAGAAACGCATGTAAATTTCTGTTGAATGCTTGTAAGTAGCTTAAGGCACTTTCAAAAGAAAGTGATTTTCTCTGAGAGGACAGCATGTAGAAAGTGAAGCAACACTCCATTCACTTCGAACAGTGAATTGAAGTGTTGGAACAGACTGCTTCTCTTTCAGAGAAACGCATGTGAATTTCTGTTGAATGCTTATAAGTAGCTTAAGGCACTTTCAAAGGAAAGTGATTTTCTCTGAAAGGACAGCATTTAGAAAGTGAAGCAACACTCCATTCACTTCGCACAGTGAATTGAAGTGTTGGAACAGACTGCTTCTCTTTCAGAGAAACGCATGTGATTTTCTGTTGAATGCTTGTAAGTAGCTTAAGGCACTTTCAAAGGAAAGTGATTTTCTCTGACAGGACAGCATTTAGAAAGTGAAGCAACACTCCATTCACTTCGCACAGTGAACTGAAGTGTTGGAACAGACTGCTTCTCTTACAGAGAAACGCATGTGAATTTCTGTTGAATGCTTGTAAGTAGATTAAGGCACTTTCAAAGGAAAGTGATTTTCTCTGAAAGGACAGCATTTAGAAAGTGAAGCAACACTCCATTCACTTCGCAGAGTGAATTGAAGTGTTGGAACAGACTGCTTCTCTTTCAGAGAAACGCATGTGAATTTCTGTTCAATGCTTGTAAGTAGCTTAAGGCACTTTCAAAGGAAAGTGATTTTCTCTGAAAGGACAGCATTTAGAAAGTGAAGCAACACTCCATTCACTTCGAACAGTGAATTGAAGTGTTGGAACAGACTGCTTCTCTTTCAGAGAAACGCATGTGAATTTCTGTTCAATGCTTGTAAGTAGCTTAAGGCACTTTCAAAGGAAAGTGATATTCTCTGACAGGACAGCATTTAGAAAGTGAAGCAACACTCCATTCACTTCGCACAGTGAATTGAAGTGTTGGAACAGACTGCTTCTCTTTCAGAGAAACGCATGTGAATTTCTGTTCAATGCTTGTAAGTAGCTTAAGGCACTTTCAAAGGAAAGTGATTTTCTCTGAAAGGACAGCATTTAGAAAGTGAAGCAACACTCCATTCACTTCGCACAGTGAATTGAAGTGTTGGAACAGACTGCTTCTCTTTCAGAGAAACGAATGTGAGTTTTTTGTAAAAGCTTGTAAGTAGCTTAAGGGACTTTCAAAGGAAAGTGATTTTCTCTGAAAGGACAGCATTTAGAAAGTGAAGCAACACTCCATTCACTTCGCACAGTGAATTGAAGTGTTGGAACAGACTGCTTCTCTTTCAGAGAAACGCATGTGAATTTCTGTTCAATGCTTGTAAGTAGCTTAAGGCACTTTCAAAGGAAAGTGATTTTCTCTGAAAGGACAGCATTTAGAAAGTGAAGCAACACTCCATTCACTTCGCACAGTGAATTGAAGTGTTGGAACAGACTGCTTCTCTTTCAGAGAAACGCATGTGAGTTTTTTGTGAAAGCTTGTAAGTAGCTTAAGGCACTTTCAAAGGAAAGTGATTTTCTCTGACAGGACAGCATTTAGAAAGTGAAGCAACACCCCATTCAGTTCGCACAGTGAATTGAAGTGTTGGAACAGACTGCTTCTCTTTCAGAGAAACGGATGTGAGTTTTTTGTGAAAGCTTGTAAGTAGCTTAAGGCACTTTCAAAGGAAAGTGATTTTCTCTGACAGGACAGCATTTAGAAAGTGAAGCAACACTCCATTCACTTCGCACAGTGAATTGAAGTGTTGGAACAGACTGCTTCTCTTACCGAGAAACGCATGTGAATTTCTGTTGAATGCTTGTAAGTAGCTTAAGGCACTTTCAAAGGAAAGTGATTTTCTCTGACAGGACAGCATTTAGAAAGTGAAGCAGCACTCCATTCACTTCGTACAGTGAATTGAAGTGTTGGAACAGACTGCTTCTCTTTCAGAGAAACGCATGTGAGTTTTTTGTGAAAGCTTGTAAGTAGCTTAAGGCACATTCAAAGGAAAGTGATTTTCTCTGGAAGGACAGCATTTAGAAAGTGAAGCAACACTCCATTCACTTCGCACAGTGAATTGAAGTGTTGGAACAGACTGCTTCTCTTTCAGAGAAACGCATGTGAATTTCTGTTCAATGCTTGTAAGTAGCTTAAGACGCTTTCAAAGGAAAGTGATTTTCTCTGAAAGGACAGCATTTAGAAAGTGAAGCAACACTCCATTCACTTCGCACAGTGAATTGAAGTGTTGGAACAGACTGCTTCTCTTTCAGAGAAACACATGTGAATTTCTGTTGAATGCTTGTAAGTAGCTTAAGGCACTTTCAAAGGAAAGTGATTTTCTCTGAAAGGACAGCATTTAGAAAGTGAAGCAACACTCCATTCACTTCGCACAGTGAATTGAAGTGTTGGAACAGACTGCTTCTCTTTCAGAGAAACGCATGTGAGTTTTTTGTGAAAGCTTGTAAGTAGCTTAAGGCACTTTCAAAGGAAAGTGATTTTCTCTGACAGGACAGCATTTAGAAAGTGAAGCAACACTCCATTCACTTCGCATAGTGAATTGAAGTGTTGGAACAGACTGCTTCTCTTTCAAAGAAACGGATGTGAGTTTTTTGTGAAAGCTTGTAAGTAGCTTAAGGCACTTTCAAAGGAAAGTGATTTTCTCTGACAGGACAGCATTTAGAAAGTGAAGCAACACTCCATTCACTTCGCACAGTGAATTGAAGTGTTGGAACAGACTGCTTCTCTTTCAGAGAAACGCATGTGAATTTCTGTTGAATGCTTGTAAGTAGCTTAAGGCACTTTCAAAGGAGAGTGATTTTCTCTGAAAGGACAGCATTTAGAAAGTGAAGCAACACTCCATTCACTTCGCACAGTGAATTGAAGTGTTGGAACAGACTGCTTCTCTTTCAGAGAAACGCATGTGAGTTTTTTGTGAAAGCTTGTAAGTAGCTTAAGGCACTTTCAAAGGAAAGTGATTTTCTCTGAAAGGACAGCATTTAGAAAGTGAAGCAACACTCCATTCACTTCGCACAGTGAATTGAAGTGTTGGAACAGACTGCTTCTCTTTCAGAGAAATGCATGTGAATTTCTGTTCAATGCTTGTAAGTAGCTTAAGGCACTTTCAAAGGAAAGAGATTTTCTCTGAAAGGACAGCATTTAGAGAGTGAAGCAACACTCCATTCACTTCGCACAGTGAATTGAAGTGTTGGAACAGACTGCTTCTCTTTCAGAGAAACGCATGCGAGTTTTTTGTGAAAGCTTGTAAGTAGCTTAAGGCACTTTCAAAGGAAAGTGATTTTCTCTGAAAGGACAGCATTTAGAATGTGAAGCAACACTCCATTCACTTCGCACAGTGAATTGAAGTGTTGGAACAGACTGCTGCTCTTTCAGGGAAACGCATGTGAGTTTTTTGTGAAAGCTTGTAAGTAGCTTAAGGCACTTTCAAAGGAAAGTGATTTTCTCTGACAGGACAGCATTTAGAAAGTGAAGCAACACTCCATTCACTTCGCACAGTGAATTGAAGTGTTGGAACAGACTGCTTCTCTTTCAGAGAAACACATGTGAGCTTTTTGTAAAAGCTTGTAAGTAGCTTGAGGCACTTTCAAAGGAAAGTGATTTTCTCTGACAGGACAGCATTTAGAAAGTGAAGCAACACTCCATTCACTTCGCACAGTGAATTGAAGTGTCTGAACAGACTGCTTCTCTTACAGAGAAATGCATGTGAATTTCTGTTCAATGCTTGTAAGTAGCTTAAGGCGCTTTCAAAGGAAAGTGATTTTCTCTGAAAGGACAGCATTTAGAAAGTGAAGCAACACTCCATTCACTTCGCACAGTGAATTGAAGTGTTGGAACAGACTGCTTCTCTTTCAGAGAAAAGCATGTGAATTTCTGTTGAATGCTTGTAAGTAGCTTAAGGCACTTTCAAAGGAAAGTGATTTTCTATGAAAGGACAGCATTTAGAAAGTGAAGCAACACTCCATTCACTTCGCACAGTGAATTGAAGTGTTGGAACAGACTGCTTCTCTTTCAGAGAAACGGATGTGAGTTTTTTGTTAAAGCTTGTAAGTAGCTTAAGGCACTTTCAAAGGAAAGTGATTTTCTCTGAAAGGACAGCATTTAGAAAGTGAAGCAACACTCCATTCACTTCGCACAGTGAATTGAAGTGTTGGAACAGACTGCTTCTCTTTCAGAGAAACGCATGTGAGTTTTTTGTGAAAGCTTGTAAGTAGCTTAAGGCACTTACAAAGGAAAGTGATTTTCTCTGAAAGGACAGCATTTTGAAAGTGCAGCAACACTCCATTCACTTCGCACAGTGAATTGAAGTGTTGGAACAGACTGCTTCTCTTTCAGAGAAACGGATGTGAATTTCTGTTCAATGCTTGTAAGTAGCTTAAGGCACTTTCAAAGGAAAGTGATTTTCTCTGACAGGACAGCATTTAGAAAGTGAAGCAACACTCCATTCACTTCGCACAGTGAATTGAAGTGTTGGAACAGACTGCTTCTCTTTCAGAGAAATGCATGTGAATTTCTGTTGAATGCTTGTAAGTAGCTTAAGGCACTTTCAAAGGAAAGTGATTTTCTCTGACAGGACAGCATTTAGAAAGTGAAGCAACACTCCATTCACTTCGTACAGTGAATTGAAGTGTTGGAACAGACTGCTTCTCTTTCAGAGAAACGCATGTGAGTTTTTTGTGAAAGCTTGTAAGTAGCTTAAGGCACATTCAAAGGAAAGTGATTTTCTCTGAAAGGACAGCATTTAGAAAGTGAAGCAACACTCCATTCACTTCGCACAGTGAATTGAAGTGTTGAAACAGACTGCTTCTCTTTCAGAGAAACGCATGTGAGTTTTTTGTGAAAGCTTGTAAGTAGCTTAAGGCACTTTCAAAGGAAAGTGATTTTCTCTGAAAGGACAGCATTTAGAAAGTGAAGCAAAACTCCATTCACTTCGCACAGTGAATTGAAGTGTTGGAACAGACTGCTTCTCTTTCAGAGAAACGCATGTGAGTTTTTTGTAAAAGCTTGTAAGTAGCTTAAGGCACTTTCAAAGGAAAGTGATTTTCTCTGACAGGACAGCATTTAGAAAGTGAAGCAACACTCCATTCACTTCGCACAGTGAATTGAAGTGTTGGAACAGACTGCTTCTCTTTCAGAGAAACGCATGTGAATTTCTGTTCAATGCTTGTAAGTAGTTTAAGACGCTTTCAAAGGAAAGTGATTTTCTCTGAAAGGACAGCATTTAGAAAGTGAAGCAACACTCCATTCACTTCGCACAGTGAATTGAAGTGTTGGAACAGACTGCTTCTCTTTCAGAGAAACGCATGTGAATTTCTGTTGAATGCTTGTAATTAGCTTAAGGCACTTTCAAAGGAAAGTGATTTTCTCTGAAAGGACAGCATTTAGAAAGTGAAGCAACACTCCATTCACTTCGCACAGTGAATTGAAGTGTTGGAACAGACTGCTTCTCTTTCAGAGAAACGCATGTGAGTTTTTTATGAAAGCTTGTAAGTAGCTTAAGGCACTTTCAAAGGAAAGTGATTTTCTCTGACAGGACAGCATTTAGAAAGTGAAGCAACACTCCATTCACTTCGCACAGTGAATTGAAGTGTTGGAACAGACTGCTTCTCTTTCAGAGAAACGCATGTGAGTTTTTTGTGAAAGCTTGTAAGTAGCTTAAGGCACTTTCAAAGGAAAGTGATTTTCTCTGACAGGACAGCATTTAGAAAGTGAAGCAACACTCCATTCACTTCGCACAGTGAATTGAAGTGTTGGAACAGACTGCTTCTCTTTCAGAGAAACGCATGTGAATTTCTGTTGAATGCTTGTAAGTAGCTTAAGGCACTTTCAAAGGAGAGTGATTTTCTCTGAAAGGACAGCATTTAGAAAGTGAAGCAACACTCCATTCACTTCGCACAGTGAATTGAAGTGTTGAAACAGACTGCTTATCTTTCAGAGAAACGCATGTGAGTTTTTTGTGAAAGCTTGTAAGTAGCTTAAGGCACTTTCAAAGGAAAGTGATTTTCTCTGAAAGGACAGCATTTAGAAAGTGAAGCAACACTCCATTCACTTCGCACAGTGAATTGAAGTGTTGGAACAGACTGCTTCTCTTTCAGAGAAATGCATGTGAATTTCTGTTCAATGCTTGTAAGTAGCTTAAGGCACTTTCAAAGGAAAGAGATTTTCTCTGAAAGGACAGCATTTAGAGAGTGAAGCAACACTCCATTCACTTCGCACAGTGAATTGAAGTGTTGGAACGGACTGCTTCTCTTTCAGAGAAACGCATGTGAATTTCTGTTCAATGCTTGTAAGTAGCTTAAGGCACTTTCAAAGGAAAGTGATTTTCTCTGAAAGGACAGCATTTAGAAAGTGAAGCAACACTCCATTCACTTCGCACAGTGAATTGAAGTGTTGGAACAGACTGCTTCTCTTTCAGAGAAACGGATGTGAGTTTTTTGTGAAAGCTTGTAAGTAGCTTAAGGCACTTTCAAAGGAAAGTGATTTTCTCTGACAGGACAGCATTTAGAAAGTGAAGCAACACTCCATTCACTTCGCACAGTGAATTGAAGTGTTGGAACAGACTGCTTCTCTTTCAGAGAAACGCATGTGAGTTTTTTGTAAAAGCTTGTATTTAGCTTAAGGCACTTTCAAAGGAAAGTGATTTTCTCTGACAGGACAGCATTTAGAAAGTGAAGCAACACTCCATTCACTTCGCACAGTGAATTGAAGTGTTGGAACAGACTGCTTCTCTTTCAGAGAAACGCATGTGAGTTTTTTGTAAAAGCTTGTAAGTAGCTTAAGGCACTTTCAAAGGAAAGTGATTTTCTCTGACAGGACAGCATTTAGAAAGTGAAGCAACAACCCATTCAGTTCGCACAGTGAATTGAAGTGTTGGAACAGACTGCTTCTCTTTCAGAGAAACGGATGTGAGTTTTTTGTGAAAGCTTGTAAGTAGCTTAAGGCACTTTCAAAGGAAAGTGATTTTCTCTGACAGGACAGCATTTAGAAAGTGAAGCAACACTCCATTCACTTCGCACAGTGAATTGAAGTGTTGGAACAGACTGCTTCTCTTTCAGAGAAACGCATGTGAATTTCTGTTGAATGCTTGTAAGTAGCTTAAGGCACTTTCAAAGGAAAGTGATTTTCTCTGACAGGACAGCATTTAGAAAGTGAAGCAACACTCCATTCACTTCGTACAGTGAATTGAAGTGTTGGAACAGACTGCTTCTCTTTCAGAGAAACGCATGTGAGTTTTTTGTGAAAGCTTGTAAGTAGCTTAAGGCACATTCAAAGGAAAGTGATTTTCTCTGGAAGGACAGCATTTAGAAAGTGAAGCAACACTCCATTCACTTCGCACAGTGAATTGAAGTGTTGGAACAGACTGCTTCTCTTTCAGAGAAACGCATGTGAATTTCTGTTCAATGCTTGTAAGTAGCTTAAGACGCTTTCAAAGGAAAGTGATTTTCTCTGAAAGGACAGCATTTACAAAGTGAAGCAACACTCCATTCACTTCGCACAGTGAATTGAAGTGTTGGAACAGACTGCTTCTCTTTCAGAGAAACGCATGTGAATTTCTGTTGAATGCTTGTAATTAGCTTAAGGCACTTTCAAAGGAAAGTGATTTTCTCTGAAAGGACAGCATTTAGAAAGTGAAGCAACACTCCATTCACTTCGCACAGTGAATTGAAGTGTTGGAACAGACTGCTTCTCTTTCAGAGAAACGCATGTGAGTTTTTTATGAAAGCTTGTAAGTAGCTTAAGGCACTTTCAAAGGAAAGTGATTTTCTCTGACAGGACAGCATTTAGAAAGTGAAGCAACACTCCATTCACTTCGCACAGTGAATTGAAGTGTTGGAACAGACTGCTTCTCTTTCAGAGAAACGCATGTGAGTTTTTTGTGAAAGCTTGTAAGTAGCTTAAGGCACTTTCAAAGGAAAGTGATTTTCTCTGACAGGACAGCATTTAGAAAGTGAAGCAACACTCCATTCACTTCGCACAGTGAATTGAAGTGTTGGAACAGACTGCTTCTCTTTCAGAGAAACGCATGTGAATTTCTGTTGAATGCTTGTAAGTAGCTTAAGGCACTTTCAAAGGAGAGTGATTTTCTCTGAAAGGACAGCATTTAGAAAGTGAAGCAACACTCCATTCACTTCGCACAGTGAATTGAAGTGTTGAAACAGACTGCTTCTCTTTCAGAGAAACGCATGTGAGTTTTTTGTGAAAGCTTGTAAGTAGCTTAAGGCACTTTCAAAGGAAAGTGATTTTCTCTGAAAGGACAGCATTTAGAAAGTGAAGCAACACTCCATTCACTTCGCACAGTGAATTGAAGTGTTGGAACAGACTGCTTCTCTTTCAGAGAAATGCATGTGAATTTCTGTTCAATGCTTGTAAGTAGCTTAAGGCACTTTCAAAGGAAAGAGATTTTCTCTGAAAGGACAGCATTTAGAGAGTGAAGCAACACTCCATTCACTTCGCACAGTGAATTGAAGTGTTGGAACGGACTGCTTCTCTTTCAGAGAAACGCATGTGAATTTCTGTTCAATGCTTGTAAGTAGCTTAAGGCACTTTCAAAGGAAAGTGATTTTCTCTGAAAGGACAGCATTTAGAAAGTGAAGCAACACTCCATTCACTTCGCACAGTGAATTGAAGTGTTGGAACAGACTGCTTCTCTTTCAGAGAAACGGATGTGAGTTTTTTGTGAAAGCTTGTAAGTAGCTTAAGGCACTTTCAAAGGAAAGTGATTTTCTCTGACAGGACAGCATTTAGAAAGTGAAGCAACACTCCATTCACTTCGCACAGTGAATTGAAGTGTTGGAACAGACTGCTTCTCTTTCAGAGAAACGCATGTGAGTTTTTTGTAAAAGCTTGTATTTAGCTTAAGGCACTTTCAAAGGAAAGTGATTTTCTCTGACAGGACAGCATTTAGAAAGTGAAGCAACACTCCATTCACTTCGCACAGTGAATTGAAGTGTTGGAACAGACTGCTTCTCTTTCAGAGAAACGCATGTGAGTTTTTTGTAAAAGCTTGTAAGTAGCTTAAGGCACTTTCAAAGGAAAGTGATTTTCTCTGACAGGACAGCATTTAGAAAGTAAAGCAACAACCCATTCAGTTCGCACAGTGAATTGAAGTGTTGGAACAGACTGCTTCTCTTTCAGAGAAACGGATGTGAGTTTTTTGTGAAAGCTTGTAAGTAGCTTAAGGCACTTTCAAAGGAAAGTGATTTTCTCTGACAGGACAGCATTTAGAAAGTGAAGCAACACTCCATTCACTTCGCACAGTGAATTGAAGTGTTGGAACAGACTGCTTCTCTTTCAGAGAAACGCATGTGAATTTCTGTTGAATGCTTGTAAGTAGCTTAAGGCACTTTCAAAGGAAAGTGATTTTCTCTGACAGGACAGCATTTAGAAAGTGAAGCAACACTCCATTCACTTCGTACAGTGAATTGAAGTGTTGGAACAGACTGCTTCTCTTTCAGAGAAACGCATGTGAGTTTTTTGTGAAAGCTTGTAAGTAGCTTAAGGCACATTCAAAGGAAAGTGATTTTCTCTGGAAGGACAGCATTTAGAAAGTGAAGCAACACTCCATTCACTTCGCACAGTGAATTGAAGTGTTGGAACAGACTGCTTCTCTTTCAGAGAAACGCATGTGAATTTCTGTTCAATGCTTGTAAGTAGCTTAAGACGCTTTCAAAGGAAAGTGATTTTCTCTGAAAGGACAGCATTTAGAAAGTGAAGCAACACTCCATTCACTTCGCACAGTGAATTGAAGTGTTGGAACAGACTGCTTCTCTTTCAGAGAAACTCATGTGAATTTCTGTTGAATGCTTGTAAGTAGCTTAAGGCACTTTCAAAGGAAAGTGATTTTCTCTGAAAGGACAGCATTTAGAAAGTGAAGCAACACTCCATTCACTTCGCACAGTGAATTGAAGTGTTGGAACAGACTGCTTCTCTTTCAGAGAAACGCATGTGAGTTTTTTGTGAAAGCTTGTAAGTAGCTTAAGGCACTTTCAAAGGAAAGTGATTTTCTCTGACAGGACAGCATTTAGAAAGTGAAGCAACACTCCATTCACTTCGCATAGTGAATTGAAGTGTTGGAACAGACTGCTTCTCTTTCAAAGAAACGGATGTGAGTTTTTTGTGAAAGCTTGTAAGTAGCTTAAGGCACTTTCAAAGGAAAGTGATTTTCTCTGACAGGACAGCATTTAGAAAGTGAAGCAACACTCCATTCACTTCGCACAGTGAATTGAAGTGTTGGAACAGACTGCTTCTCTTTCATAGAAACGCATGTGAATTTCTGTTGAATGCTTGTAAGTAGCTTAAGGCACTTTCAAAGGAGAGTGATTTTCTCTGAAAGGACAGCATTTAGAAAGTGAAGCAACACTCCATTCACTTCGCACAGTGAATTGAAGTGTTGGAACAGACTGCTTCTCTTTCAGAGAAACGCATGTGAGTTTTTTGTGAAAGCTTGTAAGTAGCTTAAGGCACTTTCAAAGGAAAGTGATTTTCTCTGAAAGGACAGCATTTAGAAAGTGAAGCAACACTCCATTCACTTCGTACAGTGAATTGAAGTGTTGGAACACACTGCTTCTCTTTCAGAGAAATGCATGTGAATTTCTGTTCAATGCTTGTAAGTAGCTTAAGGCACTTTCAAAGGAAAGAGATATTCTCTGAAAGGACAGCATTTAGAGAGTGAAGCAACACTCCATTCACTTCGCACAGTGAATTGAAGTGTTGGAACAGACTGCTTCTCTTTCAGAGAAACGCATGCGAGTTTTTTGTGAAAGCTTGTAAGTAGCTTAAGGCACTTTCAAAGGAAAGTGATTTTCTCTGAAAGGACAGCATTTAGAATGTGAAGCAACACTCCATTCACTTCGCACAGTGAATTGAAGTGTTGGAACAGACTGCTGCTCTTTCAGGGAAACGCATGTGAGTTTTTTGTGAAAGCTTGTAAGTAGCTTAAGGCACTTTCAAAGGAAAGTGATTTTCTCTGACAGGACAGCATTTAGAAAGTGAAGCAACACTCCATTCACTTCGCACAGTGAATTGAAGTGTTGGAACAGACTGCTTCTCTTTCAGAGAAAAACATGTGAGTTTTTTGTAAAAGCTTGTAAGTAGCTTGAGGCACTTTCAAAGGAAAGTGATTTTCTCTGACAGGACAGCATTTAGAAAGTGAAGCAACACTCCATTCACTTCGCCCAGTGAATTGAAGTGTCTGAACAGACTGCTTCTCTTACAGAGAAATGCATGTGAATTTCTGTTCAATGCTTGTAAGTAGCTTAAGGCGCTTTCAAAGGAAAGTGATTTTCTCTGAAAGGACAGCATTTAGAAAGTGAAGCAACACTCCATTCACTTCGCACAGTGAATTGAAGTGTTGGAACAGACTGCTTCTCTTTCAGAGAAAAGCATGTGAATTTCTGTTGAATGCTTGTAAGTAGCTTAAGGCACTTTCAAAGGAAAGTGATTTTCTCTGAAAGGACAGCATTTAGAAAGTGAAGCAACACTCCATTCACTTCGCACAGTGAATTGAAGTGTTGGAACAGACTGCTTCTCTTTCAGAGAAACGGATGTGAGTTTTTTGTTAAACCTTGTAAGTAGCTTAAGGCACTTTCAAAGGAAAGTGATTTTCTCTGACAGGAAAGCATTTAGAAAGTGAAGCAACACTCCATTCACTTCGCACAGTGAATTGAAGTGTTGGAACAGACTGCTTCTCTTTCAGAGAAACGCATGTGAGTTTTTTGTGAAAGCTTGTAAGTAGCTTAAGGCACTTTCAAAGGAAAGTGATTTTCTCTGACAGGACAGCATTTAGAAAGTGAAGCAACACTCCATTCACTTCGCACAGTGAATTGAAGTGTTGGAACAGACTGCTTCTCTTTCAGAGAAACGCATGTGAATTTCTGTTGAATGCTTGTAAGTAGCTTAAGGCACTTTCAAAGGAGAGTGATTTTCTCTGAAAGGACAGCATTTAGAAAGTGAAGCAACACTCCATTCACTTCGCACAGTGAATTGAAGTGTTGAAACAGACTGCTTCTCTTTCAGAGAAACGCATGTGAGTTTTTTGTGAAAGCTTGTAAGTAGCTTAAGGCACTTTCAAAGGAAAGTGATTTTCTCTGAAAGGACAGCATTTAGAAAGTGAAGCAACACTCCATTCACTTCGCACAGTGAATTGAAGTGTTGGAACAGACTGCTTCTCTTTCAGAGAAATGCATGTGAATTTCTGTTCAATGCTTGTAAGTAGCTTAAGGCACTTTCAAAGGAAAGAGATTTTCTCTGAAAGGACAGCATTTAGAGAGTGAAGCAACACTCCATTCACTTCGCACAGTGAATTGAAGTGTTGGAACGGACTGCTTCTCTTTCAGAGAAACGCATGTGAATTTCTGTTCAATGCTTGTAAGTAGCTTAAGGCACTTTCAAAGGAAAGTGATTTTCTCTGAAAGGACAGCATTTAGAAAGTGAAGCAACACTCCATTCACTTCGCACAGTGAATTGAAGTGTTGGAACAGACTGCTTCTCTTTCAGAGAAACGGATGTGAGTTTTTTGTGAAAGCTTGTAAGTAGCTTAAGGCACTTTCAAAGGAAAGTGATTTTCTCTGACAGGACAGCATTTAGAAAGTGAAGCAACACTCCATTCACTTCGCACAGTGAATTGAAGTGTTGGAACAGACTGCTTCTCTTTCAGAGAAACGCATGTGAGTTTTTTGTAAAAGCTTGTAAGTAGCTTAAGGCACTTTCAAAGGAAAGTGATTTTCTCTGACAGGACAGCATTTAGAAAGTGAAGCAACACTCCATTCACTTCGCACAGTGAATTGAAGTGTTGGAACAGACTGCTTCTCTTTCAGAGAAACGCATGTGAGTTTTTTGTGAAAGCTTGTAAGTAGCTTAAGGCACTTTCAAAGGAAAGTGATTTTCTCTGAAAGGACAGCATTTAGAAAGTGAAGCAACACTCCATTCACTTCGCACAGTGAATTGAAGTGTTGGAACAGACTGCTTCTCTTTCAGAGAAACGCATGTGAGTTTATTGTGAAAGCTTGTAAGTATCTTAAGGCACTTTCAAAGGAAAGTGATTTTCTCTGAAAGGACAGCATTTAGAAAGTGAAGCAACACTCCATTCACTTCGCACAGTGAATTGAAGTTTTGGAACAGACTGCTTCTCTTTCAGAGAAACGCATGTGAATTTCTGTTGAATGCTTGTAAGTAGCTTAAGGCACTTTCAAAGAAAAGTGATTTTCTCTGAAAGGACAGCATTTAGAAAGTGAAGCAACACTCCATTCACTTCGCACAGTGAATTGAAGTGTTGGAACAGACTGCTTCTCTTTCAGAGAAACGCATGTGAATTTCTGTTCAATGCTTGTAAGTAGCTTAAGGCACTTTCAAAGGAAAGTGATTTTCTCTGAAAGGACAGCATTTAGAAAGTGAAGCAACACTCCATTCACTTCGCACAGTGAATTGAAGTGTTGGAACAGACTGCTTCTCTTTCAGAGAAACGCATGTGAGTTTTTTGTGAAAGCTTGTAAGTAGCTTAAGGCATTTTCAAAGGAAAGTGATTTTCTCTGAAAGGACAGCATTTAGAAAGTGAAGCAACACTCCATTCACTTCGCACAGTGAATTGAAGTGTTGGAACAGACTGCTTCTCTTTCAGAGAAACGCATGCGAGTTTTTTGTGAAAGCTTGTAAGTAGCTTAAGGCACTTTCAAAGGAAAGTGATTTTCTCTGACAGGACAGCATTTAGAAAGTGAAGCAACACCCCATTCAGTTCGCACAGTGAATTGAAGTGTTGGAACAGACTGCTTCTCTTTCAGAGAAACGCATGTGAATTTCTGTTGAATGCTTGTAAGTAGCTTAAGGCACTTTCAAAGGAAAGTGATTTTCTCTGACAGGACAGCATTTAGAAAGTGAAGCAACACTCCATTCACTTCGTACATTGAATTGACGTGTTGGAACAGACTGCTTCTCTTTCAGAGAAACGCATGTGAGTTTTTTGTGAAAGCTTGTAAGTAGCTTAAGGCACATTCAAAGGAAAGTGATTTTCTCTGGAAGGACAGCATTTAGAAAGTGAAGCAACACTCCATTCACTTCGCACAGTGAATTGAAGTGTTGGAACAGACTGCTTCTCTTTCAGAGAAACGCATGTGAATTTCTGTTCAATGCTTGTAAGTAGCTTAAGACGCTTTCAAAGGAAAGTGATTTTCTCTGAAAGGACAGCATTTAGAAAGTGAAGCAACACTCCATTCACTTCGCACAGTGAATTGAAGTGTTGGAACAGACTGCTTCTCTTTCAGAGAAATGCATGTGAATTTCTGTTCAATGCTTGTAAGTAGCTTAAGGCACTTTCAAAGGAAAGAGATTTTCTCTGAAAGGACAGCATTTAGAGAGTGAAGCAACACTCCATTCACTTCGCACAGTGAATTGAAGTGTTGGAACAGACTGCTTCTCTTTCAGAGAAACGCATGCGAGTTTTTTGTGAAAGCTTGTAAGTAGCTTAAGGCACTTTCAAAGGAAAGAGATTTTCTCTGACAGGACAGCATTTAGAAAGTGAAGCAACACTCCATTCACTTCGCACAGTGAATTGAAGTGTTGGAACAGACTGCTTCTCTTTCAGAGAAACACATGTGAGTTTTTTGTAAAAGCTTGTAAGTAGCTTGAGGCACTTTCAAAGGAAAGTGATTTTCTCTGACAGGACAGCATTTAGAAAGTGAAGCAACACTCCATTCACTTCGCACAGTGAATTGAAGTGTTGGAACAGACTGCTTCTCTTTCAGAGAAACGCATGTGAATTTCTGTTGAATGCTTGTAAGTAGCTTAAGGCACTTTCAAAGGAGAGTGATTTTCTCTGAAAGGACAGCATTTAGAAAGTGAAGCAACACTCCATTCACTTCGCACAGTGAATTGAAGTGTTGGAACAGACTGCTTCTCTTTCAGAGAAACGCATGTGAGTTTTTTGTGAAAGCTTGTAAGTAGCTTAAGGCACTTACAAAGGAAAGTGATTTTCTCTGAAAGGACAGCATTTAGAAAGTGCAGCAACACTCCATTCACTTCGCACAGTGAATTGAAGTGTTGGAACAGACTGCTTCTCTTTCAGAGAAACGGATGTGCATTTCTGTTCAATGCTTGTAAGTAGCTTAAGGCACTTTCAAAGGAAAGTGATTTTCTCTGACAGGACAGCATTTAGAAAGAGAAGCAACACTCCATTCACTTCGCACAGTGAATTGAAGTGTTGGAACAGACTGCTTCTCTTTCAGAGAAATGCATGTGAATTTCTGTTGAATGCTTGTAAGTAGCTTAAGGCACTTTCAAAGGAAAGTGATTTTCTCTGACAGGACAGCATTTAGAAAGTGAAGCAACACTCCATTCACTTCGTACAGTGAATTGAAGTGTTGGAACAGACTGCTTCTCTTTCAGAGAAACGCATGTGAGTTTTTTGTGAAAGCTTGTAAGTAGCTTAAGGCACATTCAAAGGAAAGTGATTTTCTCTGGAAGGACAGCATTTAGAAAGTGAAGCAACACTCCATTCACTTCGCACAGTGAATTGAAGTGTTGGAACAGACTGCTTCTCTTTCAGAGAAACGCATGTGAATTTCTGTTCAATGCTTGTAAGTAGCTTAAGACGCTTTCAAAGGAAAGTGATTTTCTCTGAAAGGACAGCATTTAGAAAGTGAAGCAACACTCCATTCACTTCGCACAGTGAATTGAAGTGTTGGAACAGACTGCTTCTCTTTCAGAGAAACCGATGTGAGTTTTTTGTGAAAGCTTGTAAGTAGCTTAAGGCACTTTCAAAGGAAAGTGATTTTCTCTGAAAGGACAGCATTTAGAAAGTGAAGCAACACTCCATTCACTTCGCACAGTGAATTGAAGTGTTGGAACAGACTGCTACTCTTTCAGAGAAACGCATGTGAGTTTTTTGTGAAAGCTTGTAAGTAGCTTAAGGCACTTTCAAAGGAAAGTGATTTTCTCTGAAAGGACAGCATTTAGAAAGTGAAGCAACACTCCATTCACTTCGCACAGTGAATTGAAGTGTTGAAACAGACTGCTTCTCTTTCAGAGAAACGCATGTGAGTTTTTTGTGAAAGCTTGTAAGTAGCTTAAGGCACTTTCAAAGGAAAGTGATTTTCTCTGAAAGGACAGCATTTAGAAAGTGAAGCAACACTCCATTCACTTCGCACAGTGAATTGAAGTGTTGGAACAGACTGCTTCTCTTTCAGAGAAATGCATGTGAATTTCTGTTCAATGCTTGTAAGTAGCTTAAGGCACTTTCAAAGGAAAGAGATTTTCTCTGAAAGGACAGCATTTAGAGAGTGAAGCAACACTCCATTCACTTCGCACAGTGAATTGAAGTGTTGGAACGGACTGCTTCTCTTTCAGAGAAACGCATGTGAATTTCTGTTCAATGCTTGTAAGTAGCTTAAGGCACTTTCAAAGGAAAGTGATTTTCTCTGAAAGGACAGCATTTAGAAAGTGAAGCAACACTCCATTCACTTCGCACAGTGAATTGAAGTGTTGGAACAGACTGCTTCTCTTTCAGAGAAACGGATGTGAGTTTTTTGTGAAAGCTTGTAAGTAGCTTAAGGCACTTTCAAAGGAAAGTGATTTTCTCTGACAGGACAGCATTTAGAAAGTGAAGCAACACTCCATTCACTTCGCACAGTGAATTGAATTGTTGGAACAGACTGCTTCTCTTTCAGAGAAACGCATGTGAGTTTTTTGTAAAAGCTTGTAAGTAGCTTAAGGCACTTTCAAAGGAAAGTGATTTTCTCTGACAGGACAGCATTTAGAAAGTGAAGCAACACTCCATTCACTTCGCACAGTGAATTGAAGTGTTGGAACAGACTGCTTCTCTTTCAGAGAAACGCATGTGAGTTTTTTGTGAAAGCTTGTAAGTAGCTTAAGGCACTTTCAAAGGAAAGTGATTTTCTCTGAAAGGACAGCATTTAGAAAGTGAAGCAACACTCCATTCACTTCGCACAGTGAATTGAAGTGTTGGAACAGACTGCTTCTCTTTCAGAGAAACGCATGTGAGTTTATTGTGAAAGCTTGTAAGTATCTTAAGGCACTTTCAAAGGAAAGTGATTTTCTCTGAAAGGACAGCATTTAGAAAGTGAAGCAACACTCCATTCACTTCGCACAGTGAATTGAAGTTTTGGAACAGACTGCTTCTCTTTCAGAGAAACGCATGTGAATTTCTGTTGAATGCTTGTAAGTAGCTTAAGGCACTTTCAAAGAAAAGTGATTTTCTCTGAAAGGACAGCATTTAGAAAGTGAAGCAACACTCCATTCACTTCGCACAGTGAATTGAAGTGTTGGAACAGACTGCTTCTCTTTCAGAGAAACGCATGTGAATTTCTGTTCAATGCTTGTAAGTAGCTTAAGGCACTTTCAAAGGAAAGTGATTTTCTCTGAAAGGACAGCATTTAGAAAGTGAAGCAACACTCCATTCACTTCGCACAGTGAATTGAAGTGTTGGAACAGACTGCTTCTCTTTCAGAGAAACGCATGTGAGTTTTTTGTGAAAGCTTGTAAGTAGCTTAAGGCATTTTCAAAGGAAAGTGATTTTCTCTGAAAGGACAGCATTTAGAAAGTGAAGCAACACTCCATTCACTTCGCACAGTGAATTGAAGTGTTGGAACAGACTGCTTCTCTTTCAGAGAAACGCATGCGAGTTTTTTGTGAAAGCTTGTAAGTAGCTTAAGGCACTTTCAAAGGAAAGTGATTTTCTCTGACAGGACAGCATTTAGAAAGTGAAGCAACACCCCATTCAGTTCGCACAGTGAATTGAAGTGTTGGAACAGACTGCTTCTCTTTCAGAGAAACGCATGTGAATTTCTGTTGAATGCTTGTAAGTAGCTTAAGGCACTTTCAAAGGAAAGTGATTTTCTCTGACAGGACAGCATTTAGAAAGTGAAGCAACACTCCATTCACTTCGTACATTGAATTGACGTGTTGGAACAGACTGCTTCTCTTTCAGAGAAACGCATGTGAGTTTTTTGTGAAAGCTTGTAAGTAGCTTAAGGCACATTCAAAGGAAAGTGATTTTCTCTGGAAGGACAGCATTTAGAAAGTGAAGCAACACTCCATTCACTTCGCACAGTGAATTGAAGTGTTGGAACAGACTGCTTCTCTTTCAGAGAAACGCATGTGAATTTCTGTTCAATGCTTGTAAGTAGCTTAAGACGCTTTCAAAGGAAAGTGATTTTCTCTGAAAGGACAGCATTTAGAAAGTGAAGCAACACTCCATTCACTTCGCACAGTGAATTGAAGTGTTGGAACAGACTGCTTCTCTTTCAGAGAAACGCATGTGAATTTCTGTTGAATGCTTGTAAGTAGCTTAAGGCACTTTCAAAGGAAAGTGATTTTCTCTGAAAGGACAGCATTTAGAAAGTGAAGCAACACTCCATTCACTTCGCACAGTGAATTGAAGTGTTGGAACAGACTGCTTCTCTTTCAGAGAAACGCATGTGAGTTTTTTGTGAAAGCTTGTAAGTAGCTTAAGGCACTTTCAAAGGAAAGTGATTTTCTCTGACAGGACAGCATTTAGAAAGTGAAGCAACACTCCATTCACTTCGCATAGTGAATTGAAGTGTTGGAACAGACTGCTTCTCTTTCAGAGAAACGGATGTGAGTTTTTTGTGAAAGCTTGTAAGTAGCTTAAGGCACTTTCAAAGGAAAGTGATTTTCTCTGACAGGACAGCATTTAGAAAGTGAAGCAACACTCCATTCACTTCGCACAGTGAATTGAAGTGTTGGAACAGACTGCTTCTCTTTCAGAGAAACGCATGTGAATTTCTGTTGAATGCTTGTAAGTAGCTTAAGGCACTTTCAAAGGAGAGTGATTTTCTCTGAAAGGACAGCATTTAGAAAGTGAAGCAACACTCCATTCACTTCGCACAGTGAATTGAAGTGTTGGAACACACTGCTTCTCTTTCAGAGAAACGCATGTGAGTTTTTTGTGAAAGCTTGTAAGTAGCTTAAGGCACTTTCAAAGGAAAGTGATTTTCTCTGAAAGGACAGCATTTAGAAAGTGAAGCAACACTCCATTCACTTCGCACAGTGAATTGAAGTGTTGGAACAGACTGCTTCTCTTTCAGAGAAATGCATGTGAATTTCTGTTCAATGCTTGTAAGTAGCTTAAGGCACTTTCAAAGGAAAGAGATTTTCTCTGAAAGGACAGCATTTAGAGAGTGAAGCAACACTCCATTCACTTCGCACAGTGAATTGAAGTGTTGGAACAGACTGCTTCTCTTTCAGAGAAACGCATGCGAGTTTTTTGTGAAAGCTTGTAAGTAGCTTAAGGCACTTTCAAAGGAAAGAGATTTTCTCTGACAGGACAGCATTTAGAAAGTGAAGCAACACTCCATTCACTTCGCACAGTGAATTGAAGTGTTGGAACAGACTGCTTCTCTTTCAGAGAAACACATGTGAGTTTTTTGTAAAAGCTTGTAAGTAGCTTGAGGCACTTTCAAAGGAAAGTGATTTTCTCTGACAGGACAGCATTTAGAAAGTGAAGCAACACTCCATTCACTTCGCACAGTGAATTGAAGTGTTGGAACAGACTGCTTCTCTTTCAGAGAAACGCATGTGAATTTCTGTTGAATGCTTGTAAGTAGCTTAAGGCACTTTCAAAGGAGAGTGATTTTCTCTGAAAGGACAGCATTTAGAAAGTGAAGCAACACTCCATTCACTTCGCACAGTGAATTGAAGTGTTGGAACAGACTGCTTCTCTTTCAGAGAAACGCATGTGAGTTTTTTGTGAAAGCTTGTAAGTAGCTTAAGGCACTTACAAAGGAAAGTGATTTTCTCTGAAAGGACAGCATTTAGAAAGTGCAGCAACACTCCATTCACTTCGCACAGTGAATTGAAGTGTTGGAACAGACTGCTTCTCTTTCAGAGAAACGGATGTGCATTTCTGTTCAATGCTTGTAAGTAGCTTAAGGCACTTTCAAAGGAAAGTGATTTTCTCTGACAGGACAGCATTTAGAAAGAGAAGCAACACTCCATTCACTTCGCACAGTGAATTGAAGTGTTGGAACAGACTGCTTCTCTTTCAGAGAAATGCATGTGAATTTCTGTTGAATGCTTGTAAGTAGCTTAAGGCACTTTCAAAGGAAAGTGATTTTCTCTGACAGGACAGCATTTAGAAAGTGAAGCAACACTCCATTCACTTCGTACAGTGAATTGAAGTGTTGGAACAGACTGCTTCTCTTTCAGAGAAACGCATGTGAGTTTTTTGTGAAAGCTTGTAAGTAGCTTAAGGCACATTCAAAGGAAAGTGATTTTCTCTGGAAGGACAGCATTTAGAAAGTGAAGCAACACTCCATTCACTTCGCACAGTGAATTGAAGTGTTGGAACAGACTGCTTCTCTTTCAGAGAAACGCATGTGAATTTCTGTTCAATGCTTGTAAGTAGCTTAAGACGCTTTCAAAGGAAAGTGATTTTCTCTGAAAGGACAGCATTTAGAAAGTGAAGCAACACTCCATTCACTTCGCACAGTGAATTGAAGTGTTGGAACAGACTGCTTCTCTTTCAGAGAAACCGATGTGAGTTTTTTGTGAAAGCTTGTAAGTAGCTTAAGGCACTTTCAAAGGAAAGTGATTTTCTCTGAAAGGACAGCATTTAGAAAGTGAAGCAACACTCCATTCACTTCGCACAGTGAATTGAAGTGTTGGAACAGACTGCTACTCTTTCAGAGAAACGCATGTGAGTTTTTTGTGAAAGCTTGTAAGTAGCTTAAGGCACTTTCAAAGGAAAGTGATTTTCTCTGAAAGGACAGCATTTAGAAAGTGAAGCAACACTCCATTCACTTCGCACAGTGAATTGAAGTGTTGGAACAGACTGCTTCTCTTTCAGAGAAACGGATGTGAGTTTTTTGTGAAAGCTTGTAAGTAGCTTAAGGCACTTTCAAAGGAAAGTGATTTTCTCTGACAGGACAGCATTTAGAAAGTGAAGCAACACTCCATTCACTTCGCACAGTGAATTGAAGTGTTGGAACAGATTGCTTCTCTTTCAGAGAAACGGATGTGAGTTTTTTGTGAAAGCTTGTGAGTAGCTTAAGGCACTTTCAAAGGAAAGTGATTTTCTCTGAAAGGACAGCATTTAGAAAGTGAAGCAACACTCCATTCACTTGACACAGTGAATTGAAGTGTTGGAACAGACTGCTTCTCTTTCAGAGAAACGCATGTGAGTTTTTTGTGAAAGCTTGTAAGTAGCTTAAGGCACTTTCAAAGGAAAGTGATTTTCTCTGAAAGGACAGCATTTAGAAAGTGAAGCAACACTCCATTCACTTCGCACAGTGAATTGAAGTGTTGGAACAGACTGCTTCTCTTTCAGGGAAACGGATGTGAGTTTTTTGTGAAAGCTTGTAAGTAGCTTAAGGCACTTTCAAAGGAAAGTGATTTTCTCTGACAGGACAGCATTTAGAAAGTGAAGCAACACTCCATTCACTTCGCACAGTGAATTGAAGTGTTGGAACAGACTGCTTCTCTTTCAGAGAAACGCATGTGAGTTTTTTGTGAAAGCTTGTAAGTAGCTTAAGGCACTTACAAAGGAAAGTGATTTTCTCTGAAAGGACAGCATTTAGAAAGTGCAGCAACACTCCATTCACTTCGCACAGTGAATTGAAGTGTTGGAACAGACTGCTTCTCTTTCAGAGAAACGGATGTGAATTTCTGTTCAATGCTTGTAAGTAGCTTAAGGCACTTTCAAAGGAAAGTGATTTTCTCTGACAGGACAGCATTTAGAAAGTGAAGCAACACTCCATTCACTTCGCACAGTGAATTGAAGTGTTGGAACAGACTGCTTCTCTTTCAGAGAAATGCATGTGAATTTCTGTTGAATGCTTGTAAGTAGCTTAAGGCACTTTCAAAGGAAAGTGATTTTCTCTGACAGGACAGCATTTAGAAAGTGAAGCAACACTCCATTCACTTCGTACAGTGAATTGAAGTGTTGGAACAGACTGCTTCTCTTTCAGAGAAACGCATGTGAGTTTTTTGTGAAAGCTTGTAAGTAGCTTAAGGCACATTCAAAGGAAAGTGATTTTCTCTGAAAGGACAGCATTTAGAAAGTGAAGCAACACTCCATTCACTTCGCACAGTGAATTGAAGTGTTGAAACAGACTGCTTCTCTTTCAGAGAAACGCATGTGAGTTTTTTGTGAAAGCTTGTAAGTAGCTAGAGGCACTTTCAAAGGAAAGTGATTTTCTCTGAAAGGACAGCATTTAGAAAGTGAAGCAAAACTCCATTCACTTCGCACAGTGAATTGAAGTGTTGGAACAGATTGCTTCTCTTTCAGAGAAACGCATGTGAGTTTTTTGTAAAAGCTTGTAAGTAGCTTAAGGCACTTTCAAAGGAAAATGATTTTCTCTGACAGGACAGCATTTAGAAAGTGAAGCAACACTCCATTCACTTCGCACAGTGAATTGAAGTGTTGGAACAGACTGCTTCTCTTTCAGAGAAACGCATGTGAATTTCTGTTCAATGCTTGTAAGTAGTTTAAGACGCTTTCAAAGGAAAGTGATTTTCTCTGAAAGGACAGCATTTAGAAAGTGAAGCAACACTCCATTCACTTCGCACAGTGAATTGAAGTGTTGGAACAGACTGCTTCTCTTTCAGAGAAACGCATGTGAATTTCTGTTGAATGCTTGTAATTAGCTTAAGGCACTTTCAAAGGAAAGTGATTTTCTCTGAAAGGACAGCATTTAGAAAGTGAAGCAACACTCCATTCACTTCGCACAGTGAATTGAAGTGTTGGAACAGACTGCTTCTCTTTCAGAGAAACGCATGTGAGTTTTTTATGAAAGCTTGTAAGTAGCTTAAGGCACTTTCAAAGGAAAGTGATTTTCTCTGACAGGACAGCATTTAGAAAGTGAAGCAACACTCCATTCACTTCGCACAGTGAATTGAAGTGTTGGAACAGACTGCTTCTCTTTCAGAGAAACGCATGTGAGTTTTTTGTGAAAGCTTGTAAGTAGCTTAAGGCACTTTCAAAGGAAAGTGATTTTCTCTGACAGGACAGCATTTAGAAAGTGAAGCAACACTCCATTCACTTCGCACAGTGAATTGAAGTGTTGGAACAGACTGCTTCTCTTTCAGAGAAACGGATGTGAATTTCTGTTCAATGCTTGTAAGTAGCTTAAGGCACTTTCAAAGGAAAGTGATTTTCTCTGACAGGACAGCATTTAGAAAGTGAAGCAACACTCCATTCACTTCGCACAGTGAATTGAAGTGTTGGAACAGACTGCTTCTCTTTCAGAGAAATGCATGTGAATTTCTGTTGAATGCTTGTAAGTAGCTTAAGGCACTTTCAAAGGAAAGTGATTTTCTCTGACAGGACAGCATTTAGAAAGTGAAGCAACACTCCATTCACTTCGTACAGTGAATTGAAGTGTTGGAACAGACTGCTTCTCTTTCAGAGAAACGCATGTGAGTTTTTTGTGAAAGCTTGTAAGTAGCTTAAGGCACATTCAAAGGAAAGTGATTTTCTCTGAAAGGACAGCATTTAGAAAGTGAAGCAACACTCCATTCACTTCGCACAGTGAATTGAAGTGTTGAAACAGACTGCTTCTCTTTCAGAGAAACGCATGTGAGTTTTTTGTGAAAGCTTGTAAGTAGCTTAAGGCACTTTCAAAGGAAAGTGATTTTCTCTGAAAGGACAGCATTTAGAAAGTGAAGCAAAACTCCATTCACTTCGCACAGTGAATTGAAGTGTTGGAACATATTGCTTCTCTTTCAGAGAAACGCATGTGAGTTTTTTGTAAAAGCTTGTAAGTAGCTTAAGGCACTTTCAAAGGAAAGTGATTTTCTCTGACAGGACAGCATTTAGAAAGTGAAGCAACACTCCATTCACTTCGCACAGTGAATTGAAGTGTTGGAACAGACTGCTTCTCTTTCAGAGAAACGCATGTGAATTTCTGTTCAATGCTTGTAAGTAGTTTAAGACGCTTTCAAAGGAAAGTGATTTTCTCTGAAAGGACAGCATTTAGAAAGTGAAGCAACACTCCATTCACTTCGCACAGTGAATTGAAGTGTTGGAACAGACTGCTTCTCTTTCAGAGAAACGCATGTGAATTTTTGTTGAATGCTTGTAATTAGCTTAAGGCACTTTCAAAGGAAAGTGATTTTCTCTGAAAGGACAGCATTTAGAAAGTGAAGCAACACTCCATTCACTTCGCACAGTGAATTGAAGTGTTGGAACAGACTGCTTCTCTTTCAGAGAAACGCATGTGAGTTTTTTATGAAAGCTTGTAAGTAGCTTAAGGCACTTTCAAAGGAAAGTGATTTTCTCTGACAGGACAGCATTTAGAAAGTGAAGCAACACTCCATTCACTTCGCACAGTGAATTGAAGTGTTGGAACAGACTGCTTCTCTTTCAGAGAAACGCATGTGAGTTTTTTGTGAAAGCTTGTAAGTAGCTTAAGGCACTTTCAAAGGAAAGTGATTTTCTCTGACAGGACAGCATTTAGAAAGTGAAGCAACACTCCATTCACTTCGCACAGTGAATTGAAGTGTTGGAACAGACTGCTTCTCTTTCAGAGAAACGCATGTGAATTTCTGTTGAATGCTTGTAAGTAGCTTAAGGCACTTTCAAAGGAGAGTGATTTTCTCTGAAAGGACAGCATTTAGAAAGTGAAGCAACACTCCATTCACTTCGCACAGTGAATTGAAGTGTTGAAACAGACTGCTTCTCTTTCAGAGAAACGCATGTGAGTTTTTTGTGAAAGCTTGTAAGTAGCTTAAGGCACTTTCAAAGGAAAGTGATTTTCTCTGAAAGGACAGCATTTAGAAAGTGAAGCAACACTCCATTCACTTCGCACAGTGAATTGAAGTGTTGGAACAGACTGCTTCTCTTTCAGAGAAATGCATGTGAATTTCTGTTCAATGCTTGTAAGTAGCTTAAGGCACTTTCAAAGGAAAGAGATTTTCTCTGAAAGGACAGCATTTAGAGAGTGAAGCAACACTCCATTCACTTCGCACAGTGAATTGAAGTGTTGGAACGGACTGCTTCTCTTTCAGAGAAACGCATGTGAATTTCTGTTCAATGCTTGTAAGTAGCTTAAGGCACTTTCAAAGGAAAGTGATTTTCTCTGAAAGGACAGCATTTAGAAAGTGAAGCAACACTCCATTCACTTCGCACAGTGAATTGAAGTGTTGGAACAGACTGCTTCTCTTTCAGAGAAACGGATGTGAATTTCTGTTCAATGCTTGTAAGTAGCTTAAGGCACTTTCAAAGGAAAGTGATTTTCTCTGACAGGACAGCATTTAGAAAGTGAAGCAACACTCCATTCACTTCGCACAGTGAATTGAAGTGTTGGAACAGACTGCTTCTCTTTCAGAGAAATGCATGTGAATTTCTGTTGAATGCTTGTAAGTAGCTTAAGGCACTTTCAAAGGAAAGTGATTTTCTCTGACAGGACAGCATTTAGAAAGTGAAGCAACACTCCATTCACTTCGTACAGTGAATTGAAGTGTTGGAACAGACTGCTTCTCTTTCAGAGAAACGCATGTGAGTTTTTTGTGAAAGCTTGTAAGTAGCTTAAGGCACATTCAAAGGAAAGTGATTTTCTCTGAAAGGACAGCATTTAGAAAGTGAAGCAACACTCCATTCACTTCGCACAGTGAATTGAAGTGTTGAAACAGACTGCTTCTCTTTCAGAGAAACGCATGTGAGTTTTTTGTGAAAGCTTGTAAGTAGCTAGAGGCACTTTCAAAGGAAAGTGATTTTCTCTGAAAGGACAGCATTTAGAAAGTGAAGCAAAACTCCATTCACTTCGCACAGTGAATTGAAGTGTTGGAACAGATTGCTTCTCTTTCAGAGAAACGCATGTGAGTTTTTTGTAAAAGCTTGTAAGTAGCTTAAGGCACTTTCAAAGGAAAATGATTTTCTCTGACAGGACAGCATTTAGAAAGTGAAGCAACACTCCATTCACTTCGCACAGTGAATTGAAGTGTTGGAACAGACTGCTTCTCTTTCAGAGAAACGCATGTGAATTTCTGTTCAATGCTTGTAAGTAGTTTAAGACGCTTTCAAAGGAAAGTGATTTTCTCTGAAAGGACAGCATTTAGAAAGTGAAGCAACACTCCATTCACTTCGCACAGTGAATTGAAGTGTTGGAACAGACTGCTTCTCTTTCAGAGAAACGCATGTGAATTTCTGTTGAATGCTTGTAATTAGCTTAAGGCACTTTCAAAGGAAAGTGATTTTCTCTGAAAGGACAGCATTTAGAAAGTGAAGCAACACTCCATTCACTTCGCACAGTGAATTGAAGTGTTGGAACAGACTGCTTCTCTTTCAGAGAAACGCATGTGAGTTTTTTATGAAAGCTTGTAAGTAGCTTAAGGCACTTTCAAAGGAAAGTGATTTTCTCTGACAGGACAGCATTTAGAAAGTGAAGCAACACTCCATTCACTTCGCACAGTGAATTGAAGTGTTGGAACAGACTGCTTCTCTTTCAGAGAAACGCATGTGAGTTTTTTGTGAAAGCTTGTAAGTAGCTTAAGGCACTTTCAAAGGAAAGTGATTTTCTCTGACAGGACAGCATTTAGAAAGTGAAGCAACACTCCATTCACTTCGCACAGTGAATTGAAGTGTTGGAACAGACTGCTTCTCTTTCAGAGAAACGGATGTGAATTTCTGTTCAATGCTTGTAAGTAGCTTAAGGCACTTTCAAAGGAAAGTGATTTTCTCTGACAGGACAGCATTTAGAAAGTGAAGCAACACTCCATTCACTTCGCACAGTGAATTGAAGTGTTGGAACAGACTGCTTCTCTTTCAGAGAAATGCATGTGAATTTCTGTTGAATGCTTGTAAGTAGCTTAAGGCACTTTCAAAGGAAAGTGATTTTCTCTGACAGGACAGCATTTAGAAAGTGAAGCAACACTCCATTCACTTCGTACAGTGAATTGAAGTGTTGGAACAGACTGCTTCTCTTTCAGAGAAACGCATGTGAGTTTTTTGTGAAAGCTTGTAAGTAGCTTAAGGCACATTCAAAGGAAAGTGATTTTCTCTGAAAGGACAGCATTTAGAAAGTGAAGCAACACTCCATTCACTTCGCACAGTGAATTGAAGTGTTGAAACAGACTGCTTCTCTTTCAGAGAAACGCATGTGAGTTTTTTGTGAAAGCTTGTAAGTAGCTTAAGGCACTTTCAAAGGAAAGTGATTTTCTCTGAAAGGACAGCATTTAGAAAGTGAAGCAAAACTCCATTCACTTCGCACAGTGAATTGAAGTGTTGGAACAGATTGCTTCTCTTTCAGAGAAACGCATGTGAGTTTTTTGTAAAAGCTTGTAAGTAGCTTAAGGCACTTTCAAAGGAAAGTGATTTTCTCTGTCAGGACAGCATTTAGAAAGTGAAGCAACACTCCATTCACTTCGCACAGTGAATTGAAGTGTTGGAACAGACTGCTTCTCTTTCAGAGAAACGCATGTGAATTTCTGTTCAATGCTTGTAAGTAGTTTAAGACGCTTTCAAAGGAAAGTGATTTTCTCTGAAAGGACAGCATTTAGAAAGTGAAGCAACACTCCATTCACTTCGCACAGTGAATTGAAGTGTTGGAACAGACTGCTTCTCTTTCAGAGAAACGCATGTGAATTTTTGTTGAATGCTTGTAATTAGCTTAAGGCACTTTCAAAGGAAAGTGATTTTCTCTGAAAGGACAGCATTTAGAAAGTGAAGCAACACTCCATTCACTTCGCACAGTGAATTGAAGTGTTGGAACAGACTGCTTCTCTTTCAGAGAAACGCATGTGAGTTTTTTATGAAAGCTTGTAAGTAGCTTAAGGCACTTTCAAAGGAAAGTGATTTTCTCTGACAGGACAGCATTTAGAAAGTGAAGCAACACTCCATTCACTTCGCACAGTGAATTGAAGTGTTGGAACAGACTGCTTCTCTTTCAGAGAAACGCATGTGAGTTTTTTGTGAAAGCTTGTAAGTAGCTTAAGGCACTTTCAAAGGAAAGTGATTTTCTCTGACAGGACAGCATTTAGAAAGTGAAGCAACACTCCATTCACTTCGCACAGTGAATTGAAGTGTTGGAACAGACTGCTTCTCTTTCAGAGAAACGCATGTGAATTTCTGTTGAATGCTTGTAAGTAGCTTAAGGCACTTTCAAAGGAGAGTGATTTTCTCTGAAAGGACAGCATTTAGAAAGTGAAGCAACACTCCATTCACTTCGCACAGTGAATTGAAGTGTTGAAACAGACTGCTTCTCTTTCAGAGAAACGCATGTGAGTTTTTTGTGAAAGCTTGTAAGTAGCTTAAGGCACTTTCAAAGGAAAGTGATTTTCTCTGAAAGGACAGCATTTAGAAAGTGAAGCAACACTCCATTCACTTCGCACAGTGAATTGAAGTGTTGGAACAGACTGCTTCTCTTTCAGAGAAATGCATGTGAATTTCTGTTCAATGCTTGTAAGTAGCTTAAGGCACTTTCAAAGGAAAGAGATTTTCTCTGAAAGGACAGCATTTAGAGAGTGAAGCAACACTCCATTCACTTCGCACAGTGAATTGAAGTGTTGGAACGGACTGCTTCTCTTTCAGAGAAACGCATGTGAATTTCTGTTCAATGCTTGTAAGTAGCTTAAGGCACTTTCAAAGGAAAGTGATTTTCTCTGAAAGGACAGCATTTAGAAAGTGAAGCAACACTCCATTCACTTCGCACAGTGAATTGAAGTGTTGGAACAGACTGCTTCTCTTTCAGAGAAACGGATGTGAGTTTTTTGTGAAAGCTTGTAAGTAGCTTAAGGCACTTTCAAAGGAAAGTGATTTTCTCTGACAGGACAGCATTTAGAAAGTGAAGCAACACTCCATTCACTTCGCACAGTGAATTGAAGTGTTGGAACAGACTGCTTCTCTTTCAGAGAAACGCATGTGAGTTTTTTGAGAAAGCTTGTAAGTAGCTTAAGGCACTTTCAAAGGAAAGTGATTTTCTCTGAAAGGACAGCATTTAGAAAGTGAAGCAACACTCCATTCACTTCGCACAGTGAATTGAAGTGTTGGAACAGACTGCTTCTCTTTCAGAGAAACGCATGTGAGTTTATTGTGAAAGCTTGTAAGTATCTTAAGGCACTTTCAAAGGAAAGTGATTTTCTCTGAAAGGACAGCATTTAGAAAGTGAAGCAACACTCCATTCACTTCGCACAGTGAATTGAAGTGTTGGAACAGACTGCTTCTCTTTCAGAGAAACGCATGTGAGTTTTTTGTGAAAGCTTGTAAGTAGCTTAAGGCACTTTCAAAGGAAAGTGATTTTCTCTGACAGGACAGCATTTAGAAAGTGAAGCAACACTCCATTCACTTCGCACAGTGAATTGAAGTGTTGGAACAGACTGCTTCTCTTTCAGAGAAACGCATGTGAATTTCTGTTGAATGCTTGTAAGTAGCTTAAGGCACTTTCAAAGGAGAGTGATTTTCTCTGAAAGGACAGCATTTAGAAAGTGAAGCAACACTCCATTCACTTCGCACAGTGAATTGAAGTGTTGAAACAGACTGCTTCTCTTTCAGAGAAACGCATGTGAGTTTTTTGTGAAAGCTTGTAAGTAGCTTAAGGCACTTTCAAAGGAAAGTGATTTTCTCTGAAAGGACAGCATTTAGAAAGTGAAGCAACACTCCATTCACTTCGCACAGTGAATTGAAGTGTTGGAACAGACTGCTTCTCTTTCAGAGAAATGCATGTGAATTTCTGTTCAATGCTTGTAAGTAGCTTAAGGCACTTTCAAAGGAAAGAGATTTTCTCTGAAAGGACAGCATTTAGAGAGTGAAGCAACACTCCATTCACTTCGCACAGTGAATTGAAGTGTTGGAACGGACTGCTTCTCTTTCAGAGAAACGCATGTGAATTTCTGTTCAATGCTTGTAAGTAGCTTAAGGCACTTTCAAAGGAAAGTGATTTTCTCTGAAAGGACAGCATTTAGAAAGTGAAGCAACACTCCATTCACTTCGCACAGTGAATTGAAGTGTTGGAACAGACTGCTTCTCTTTCAGAGAAACGGATGTGAGTTTTTTGTGAAAGCTTGTAAGTAGCTTAAGGCACTTTCAAAGGAAAGTGATTTTCTCTGACAGGACAGCATTTAGAAAGTGAAGCAACACTCCATTCACTTCGCACAGTGAATTGAAGTGTTGGAACAGACTGCTTCTCTTTCAGAGAAACGCATGTGAGTTTTTTGTAAAAGCTTGTAAGTAGCTTAAGGCACTTTCAAAGGAAAGTGATTTTCTCTGACAGGACAGCATTTAGAAAGTGAAGCAACACTCCATTCACTTCGCACAGTGAATTGAAGTGTTGGAACAGACTGCTTCTCTTTCAGAGAAACGCATGTGAGTTTTTTGTGAAAGCTTGTAAGTAGCTTAAGGCACTTTCAAAGGAAAGTGATTTTCTCTGAAAGGACAGCATTTAGAAAGTGAAGCAACACTCCATTCACTTCGCACAGTGAATTGAAGTGTTGGAACAGACTGCTTCTCTTTCAGAGAAACGCATGTGAGTTTATTGTGAAAGCTTGTAAGTATCTTAAGGCACTTTCAAAGGAAAGTGATTTTCTCTGAAAGGACAGCATTTAGAAAGTGAAGCAACACTCCATTCACTTCGCACAGTGAATTGAAGTTTTGGAACAGACTGCTTCTCTTTCAGAGAAACGCATGTGAATTTCTGTTGAATGCTTGTAAGTAGCTTAAGGCACTTTCAAAGAAAAGTGATTTACTCTGAAAGGACAGCATTTAGAAAGTGAAGCAACACTCCATTCACTTCGCACAGTGAATTGAAGTGTTGGAACAGACTGCTTCTCTTTCAGAGAAACGCATGTGAATTTCTGTTCAATGCTTGTAAGTAGCTTAAGGCACTTTCAAAGGAAAGTGATTTTCTCTGAAAGGACAGCATTTAGAAAGTGAAGCAACACTCCATTCACTTCGCACAGTGAATTGAAGTGTTGGAACAGACTGCTTCTCTTTCAGAGAAACGCATGTGAGTTTTTTGTGAAAGCTTGTAAGTAGCTTAAGGCACTTTCAAAGGAAAGTGATTTTCTCTGAAAGGACAGCATTTAGAAAGTGAAGCAACACTCCATTCACTTCGCACAGTGAATTGAAGTGTTGGAACAGACTGCTTCTCTTTCAGAGAAATGGATGTGAGTTTTTTGTGAAAGCTTGTAAGTAGCTTAAGGCACTTTCAAAGGAAAGTGATTTTCTCTGACAGGACAGCATTTAGAAAGTGAAGCAACACCCCATTCAGTTCGCACAGTGAATTGAAGTGTTGGAACAGTCTGCTTCTCTTTCAGAGAAACGCATGTGAATTTCTGTTGAATGCTTGTAAGTAGCTTAAGGCACTTTCAAAGGAAAGTGATTTTCTATGACAGGACAGCATTTAGAAAGTGAAGCAACACTCCATTCACTTCGTACAGTGAATTGAAGTGTTGGAACAGACTGCTTCTCTTTCAGAGAAACGCATGTGAGTTTTTTGTGAAAGCTTGTAAGTAGCTTAAGGCACATTCAAAGGAAAGTGATTTTCTCTGGAAGGACAGCATTTAGAAAGTGAAGCAACACTCCATTCACTTCGCACAGTGAATTGAAGTGTTGGAACAGACTGCTTCTCTTTCAGAGAAACGCATGTGAATTTCTGTTCAATGCTTGTAAGTAGCTTAAGATGCTTTCAAAGGAAAGTGATTTTCTCTGAAAGGACAGCATTTAGAAAGTGAAGCAACACTCCATTCACTTCGCACAGTGAATTGAAGTGTTGGAACAGACTGCTTCTCTTTCAGAGAAACGCATGTGAATTTCTGTTGAATGCTTGTAAGTAGCTTAAGGCACTTTCAAAGGAAAGTGATTTTCTCTGAAAGGACAGCATTTAGAAAGTGAAGCAACACTCCATTCACTTCGCACAGTGAATTGAAGTGTTGGAACAGACTGCTTCTCTTTCAGAGAAACGCATGTGAGTTTTTTGTGAAAGCTTGTAAGTAGCTTAAGGCACTTTCAAAGGAAAGTGATTTTCTCTGACAGGACAGCATTTAGAAAGTGAAGCAACACTCCATTCACTTCGCATAGTGAATTGAAGTGTTGGAACAGACTGCTTCTCTTTCAGAGAAACGGATGTGAGTTTTTTGTGAAAGCTTGTAAGTAGCTTAAGGCACTTTCAAAGGAAAGTGATTTTCTCTGACAGGACAGCATTTAGAAAGTGAAGCAACACTCCATTCACTTCGCACAGTGAATTGAAGTGTTGGAACAGACTGCTTCTCTTTCAGAGAAACGCATGTGAATTTCTGTTGAATGCTTGTAAGTAGCTTAAGGCACTTTCAAAGGAGAGTGATTTTCTCTGAAAGGACAGCATTTAGAAAGTGAAGCAACACTCCATTCACTTCGCACAGTGAATTGAAGTGTTGGAACAGACTGCTTCTCTTTCAGAGAAACGCATGTGAGTTTTTTGTGAAAGCTTGTAAGTAGCTTAAGGCACTTTCAAAGGAAAGTGATTTTCTCTGAAAGGACAGCATTTAGAAAGTGAAGCAACACTCCATTCACTTCGCACAGTGAATTGAAGTGTTGGAACAGACTGCTTCTCTTTCAGAGAAATGCATGTGAATTTCTGTTCAATGCTTGTAAGTAGCTTAAGGCACTTTCAAAGGAAAGAGATTTTCTCTGAAAGGACAGCATTTAGAGAGTGAAGCAACACTCCATTCACTTCGCACAGTGAATTGAAGTGTTGGAACAGACTGCTTCTCTTTCAGAGAAACGCATGCGAGTTTTTTGTGAAAGCTTGTAAGTAGCTTAAGGCACTTTCAAAGGAAAGTGATTTTCTCTGAAAGGACAGCATTTAGAATGTGAAGCAACACTCCATTCACTTCGCACAGTGAATTGAAGTGTTGGAACAGACTGCTGCTCTTTCAGGGAAACGCATGTGAGTTTTTTGTGAAAGCTTGTAAGTAGCTTAAGGCACTTTCAAAGGAAAGAGATTTTCTCTGACAGGACAGCATTTAGAAAGTGAAGCAACACTCCATTCACTTCGCACAGTGAATTGAAGTGTTGGAACAGACTGCTTCTGTTTCAGAGAAACACATGTGAGTTTTTTGTAAAAGCTTGTAAGTAGCTTGAGGCACTTTCAAAGGAAAGTGATTTTCTCTGACAGGACAGCATTTAGAAAGTGAAGCAACACTCCATTCACTTCGCACAGTGAATTGAAGTGTTGGAACAGACTGCTTCTCTTTCAGAGAAATGCATGTGAATTTCTGTTGAATGCTTGTAAGTAGCTTAAGGCACTTTCAAAGGAGAGTGATTTTCTCTGAAAGGACAGCATTTAGAAAGTGAAGCAACACTCCATTCACTTCGCACAGTGAATTGAAGTGTTGGAACAGACTGCTTCTCTTTCAGAGAAACGCATGTGAGTTTTTTGTGAAAGCTTGTAAGTAGCTTAAGGCACTTACAAAGGAAAGTGATTTTCTCTGAAAGGACAGCATTTAGAAAGTGCAGCAACACTCCATTCACTTCGCACAGTGAATTGAAGTGTTGGAACAGACTGCTTCTCTTTCAGAGAAACGGATGTGCATTTCTGTTCAATGCTTGTAAGTAGCTTAAGGCACTTTCAAAGGAAAGTGATTTTCTCTGACAGGACAGCATTTAGAAAGTGAAGCAACACTCCATTCACTTCGCACAGTGAATTGAAGTGTTGGAACAGACTGCTTCTCTTTCAGAGAAATGCATGTGAATTTCTGTTGAATGCTTGTAAGTAGCTTAAGGCACTTTCAAAGGAAAGTGATTTTCTCTGACAGGACAGCATTTAGAAAGTGAAGCAACACTCCATTCACTTCGTACAGTGAATTGAAGTGTTGGAACAGACTGCTTCTCTTTCAGAGAAACGCATGTGAGTTTTTTGTGAAAGCTTGTAAGTAGCTTAAGGCACATTCAAAGGAAAGTGATTTTCTCTGGAAGGACAGCATTTAGAAAGTGAAGCAACACTCCATTCACTTCGCACAGTGAATTGAAGTGTTGGAACAGACTGCTTCTCTTTCAGAGAAACGCATGTGAATTTCTGTTCAATGCTTGTAAGTAGCTTAAGACGCTTTCAAAGGAAAGTGATTTTCTCTGAAAGGACAGCATTTAGAAAGTGAAGCAACACTCCATTCACTTCGCACAGTGAATTGAAGTGTTGGAACAGACTGCTTCTCTTTCAGAGAAATGCATGTGAATTTCTGTTGAATGCTTGTAAGTAGCTTAAGGCACTTTCAAAGGAAAGTGATTTTCTCTGAAAGGACAGCATTTAGAAAGTGAAGCAACACTCCATTCACTTCGCACAGTGAATTGAAGTGTTGGAACAGACTGCTTCTCTTTCAGAGAAACGCATGTGAGTTTTTTGTGAAAGCTTGTAAGTAGCTTAAGGCACTTTCAAAGGAAAGTGATTTTCTCTGACAGGACAGCATTTAGAAAGTGAAGCAACACTCCATTCACTTCGCATAGTGAATTGAAGTGTTGGAACAGACTGCTTCTCTTTCAGAGAAACGGATGTGAGTTTTTTGTGAAAGCTTGTAAGTAGCTTAAGGCACTTTCAAAGGAAAGTGATTTTCTCTGACAGGACAGCATTTAGAAAGTGAAGCAACACTCCATTCACTTCGCACAGTGAATTGAAGTGTTGGAACAGACTGCTTCTCTTTCAGAGAAACGCATGTGAATTTCTGTTGAATGCTTGTAAGTAGCTTAAGGCACTTTCAAAGGAGAGTGATTTTCTCTGAAAGGACAGCATTTAGAAAGTGAAGCAACACTCCATTCACTTCGCACAGTGAATTGAAGTGTTGGAACAGACTGCTTCTCTTTCAGAGAAACGCATGTGAGTTTTTTGTGAAAGCTTGTAAGTAGCTTAAGGCACTTTCAAAGGAAAGTGATTTTCTCTGAAAGGACAGCATTTAGAAAGTGAAGCAACACTCCATTCACTTCGCACAGTGAATTGAAGTGTTGGAACAGACTGCTTCTCTTTCAGAGAAATGCATGTGAATTTCTGTTCAATGCTTGTAAGTAGCTTAAGGCACTTTCAAAGGAAAGAGATTTTCTCTGAAAGGACAGCATTTAGAGAGTGAAGCAACACTCCATTCACTTCGCACAGTGAATTGAAGTGTTGGAACAGACTGCTTCTCTTTCAGAGAAACGCATGCGAGTTTTTTGTGAAAGCTTGTAAGTAGCTTAAGGCACTTTCAAAGGAAAGTGATTTTCTCTGAAAGGACAGCATTTAGAATGTGAAGCAACACTCCATTCACTTCGCACAGTGAATTGAAGTGTTGGAACAGACTGCTGCTCTTTCAGGGAAACGCATGTGAGTTTTTTGTGAAAGCTTGTAAGTAGCTTAAGGCACTTTCAAAGGAAAGTGATTTTCTCTGACAGGACAGCATTTAGAAAGTGAAGCAACACTCCATTCACTTCGCACAGTGAATTGAAGTGTTGGAACAGACTGCTTCTCTTTCAGAGAAACACATGTGAGTTTTTTGTAAAAGCTTGTAAGTAGCTTGAGGCACTTTCAAAGGAAAGTGATTTTCTCTGACAGGACAGCATTTAGAAAGTGAAGCAACACTCCATTCACTTCGCACAGTGAATTGAAGTGTCTGAACAGACTGCTTCTCTTACAGAGAAATGCATGTGAATTTCTGTTCAATGCTTGTAAGTAGCTTAAGGCGCTTTCAAAGGAAAGTGATTTTCTCTGAAAGGACAGCATTTAGAAAGTGAAGCAACACTCCATTCACTTCGCACAGTGAATTGAAGTGTTGGAACAGACTGCTTCTCTTTCAGAGAAAAGCATGTGAATTTCTGTTGAATGCTTGTAAGTAGCTTAAGGCACTTTCAAAGGAAAGTGATTTTCTCTGAAAGGACAGCATTTAGAAAGTGAAGCAACACTCCATTCACTTCGCACAGTGAATTGAAGTGTTGGAACAGACTGCTTCTCTTTCAGAGAAACGGATGTGAGTTTTTTGTTAAAGCTTGTAAGTAGCTTAAGGCACTTTCAAAGGAAAGTGATTTTCTCTGAAAGGACAGCATTTAGAAAGTGAAGCAACACTCCATTCACTTCGCACAGTGAATTGAAGTGTTGGAACAGACTGCTTCTCTTTCAGAGAAACGCATGTGAATTTCTGTTGAATGCTTGTAAGTAGCTTAAGGCACTTTCATAGGAGAGTGATTTTCTCTGAAAGGACAGCATTTAGAAAGTGAAGCAACACTCCATTCACTTCGCACAGTGAATTGAAGTGTTGGAACAGACTGCTTCTCTTTCAGAGAAACGCATGTGAGTTTTTTGTGAAAGCTTGTAAGTAGCTTAAGGCACTTACAAAGGAAAGTGATTTTCTCTGAAAGGACAGCATTTAGAAAGTGCAGCAACACTCCATTCACTTCGCACAGTGAATTGAAGTGTTGGAACAGACTGCTTCTCTTTCAGAGAAACGGATGTGAATTTCTGTTCAATGCTTGTAAGTAGCTTAAGGCACTTTCAAAGGAAAGTGATTTTCTCTGACAGGACAGCATTTAGAAAGTGAAGCAACACTCCATTCACTTCGCACAGTGAATTGAAGTGTTGGAACAGACTGCTTCTCTTTCAGAGAAACGCATGTGAGTTTATTGTGAAAGCTTGTAAGTATCTTAAGGCACTTTCAAAGGAAAGTGATTTTCTCTGAAAGGACAGCATTTAGAAAGTGAAGCAACACTCCATTCACTTCGCACAGTGAATTGAAGTTTTGGAACAGACTGCTTCTCTTTCAGAGAAACGCATGTGAATTTCTGTTGAATGCTTGTAAGTAGCTTAAGGCACTTTCAAAGAAAAGTGATTTTCTCTGAAAGGACAGCATTTAGAAAGTGAAGCAACACTCCATTCACTTCGCACAGTGAATTGAAGTGTTGGAACAGACTGCTTCTCTTTCAGAGAAACGCATGTGAATTTCTGTTCAATGCTTGTAAGTAGCTTAAGGCACTTTCAAAGGAAAGTGATTTTCTCTGAAAGGACAGCATTTAGAAAGTGAAGCAACACTCCATTCACTTCGCACAGTGAATTGAAGTGTTGGAACAGACTGCTTCTCTTTCAGAGAAACGCATGTGAGTTTTTTGTGAAAGCTTGTAAGTAGCTTAAGGCACTTTCAAAGGAAAGTGATTTTCTCTGAAAGGACAGCATTTAGAAAGTGAAGCAACACTCCATTCACTTCGCACAGTGAATTGTAGTGTTGGAACAGACTGCTTCTCTTTCAGAGAAACGGATGTGAGTTTTTTGTGAAAGCTTGTAAGTAGCTTAAGGCACTTTCAAAGGAAAGTGATTTTCTCTGACAGGACAGCATTTAGAAAGTGAAGCAACACCCCATTCAGTTCGCACAGTGAATTGAAGTGTTGGAACAGTCTGCTTCTCTTTCAGAGAAACGCATGTGAATTTCTGTTGAATGCTTGTAAGTAGCTTAAGGCACTTTCAAAGGAAAGTGATTTTCTATGACAGGACAGCATTTAGAAAGTGAAGCAACACTCCATTCACTTTGCACAGTGAATTGAAGTGTTGGAACAGACTGCTTCTCTTTCAGAGAAACGCATGTGAGTTTTTTGTGAAAGCTTGTAAGTAGCTTAAGGCACATTCAAAGGAAAGTGATTTTCTCTGGAAGGACAGCATTTAGAAAGTGAAGCAACACTCCATTCACTTCGCACAGTGAATTGAAGTGTTGGAACAGACTGCTTCTCTTTCAGAGAAACGCATGTGAATTTCTGTTCAATGCTTGTAAGTAGCTTAAGACGCTTTCAAAGGAAAGTGATTTTCTCTGAAAGGACAGCATTTAGAAAGTGAAGCAACACTCCATTCACTTCGCACAGGGAATTGAAGTGTTGGAACAGACTGCTTCTCTTTCAGAGAAACGCATGTGAATTTCTGTTGAATGCTTGTAAGTAGCTTAAGGCACTTTCAAAGGAAAGTGATTTTCTCTGAAAGGACAGCATTTAGAAAGTGAAGCAACACTCCATTCACTTCGCACAGTGAATTGAAGTGTTGGAACAGACTGCTTCTCTTTCAGAGAAACGCATGTGAGTTTTTTGTGAAAGCTTGTAAGTAGCTTAAGGCACTTTCAAAGGAAAGTGATTTTCTCTGACAGGACAGCATTTAGAAAGTGAAGCAACACTCCATTCACTTCGCATAGTGAATTGAAGTGTTGGAACAGACTGCTTCTCTTTCAGAGAAACGGATGTGAGTTTTTTGTGAAAGCTTGTAAGTAGCTTAAGGCACTTTCAAAGGAAAGTGATTTTCTCTGACAGGACAGCATTTAGAAAGTGAAGCAACACTCCATTCACTTCGCACAGTGAATTGAAGTGTTGGAACAGACTGCTTCTCTTTCAGAGAAACGCATGTGAATTTCTGTTGAATGCTTGTAAGTAGCTTAAGGCACTTTCAAAGGAGAGTGATTTTCTCTGAAAGGACAGCATTTAGAAAGTGAAGCAACACTCCATTCACTTCGCACAGTGAATTGAAGTGTTGGAACAGACTGCTTCTCTTTCAGAGAAACGCATGTGAGTTTTTTGTGAAAGCTTGTAAGAAGCTTAAGGCACTTTCAAAGGAAAGTGATTTTCTCTGAAAGGACAGCATTTAGAAAGTGAAGCAACACTCCATTCACTTCGCACAGTGAATTGAAGTGTTGGAACAGACTGCTTCTCTTTCAGAGAAATGCATGTGAATTTCTGTTCAATGCTTGTAAGTAGCTTAAGGCACTTTCAAAGGAAAGAGATTTTCTCTGAAAGGACAGCATTTAGAGAGTGAAGCAACACTCCATTCACTTCGCACAGTGAATTGAAGTGTTGGAACAGACTGCTTCTCTTTCAGAGAAACGCATGCGAGTTTTTTGTGAAAGCTTGTAAGTAGCTTAAGGCACTTTCAAAGGAAAGTGATTTTCTCTGAAAGGACAGCATTTAGAATGTGAAGCAACACTCCATTCACTTCGCACAGTGAATTGAAGTGTTGGAACAGACTGCTGCTCTTTCAGGGAAACGCATGTGAGTTTTTTGTGAAAGCTTGTAAGTAGCTTAAGGCACTTTCAAAGGAAAGAGATTTTCTCTGACAGGACAGCATTTAGAAAGTGAAGCAACACTCCATTCACTTCGCACAGTGAATTGAAGTGTTGGAACAGACTGCTTCTGTTTCAGAGAAACACATGTGAGTTTTTTGTAAAAGCTTGTAAGTAGCTTGAGGCACTTTCAAAGGAAAGTGATTTTCTCTGACAGGACAGCATTTAGAAAGTGAAGCAACACTCCATTCACTTCGCACAGTGAATTGAAGTGTTGGAACAGACTGCTTCTCTTTCAGAGAAACGCATGTGAATTTCTGTTGAATGCTTGTAAGTAGCTTAAGGCACTTTCAAAGGAGAGTGATTTTCTCTGAAAGGACAGCATTTAGAAAGTGAAGCAACACTCCATTCACTTCGCACAGTGAATTGAAGTGTTGGAACAGACTGCTTCTCTTTCAGAGAAACGCATGTGAGTTTTTGTGAAAGCTTGTAAGTAGCTTAAGGCACTTACAAAGGAAAGTGATTTTCTCTGAAAGGACAGCATTTAGAAAGTGCAGCAACACTCCATTCACTTCGCACAGTGAATTGAAGTGTTGGAACAGACTGCTTCTCTTTCAGAGAAACGGATGTGCATTTCTGTTCAATGCTTGTAAGTAGCTTAAGGCACTTTCAAAGGAAAGTGATTTTCTCTGACAGGACAGCATTTAGAAAGTGAAGCAACACTCCATTCACTTCGCACAGTGAATTGAAGTGTTGGAACAGACTGCTTCTCTTTCAGAGAAATGCATGTGAATTTCTGTTGAATGCTTGTAAGTAGCTTAAGGCACTTTCAAAGGAAAGTGATTTTCTCTGACAGGACAGCATTTAGAAAGTGAAGCAACACTCCATTCACTTCGTACAGTGAATTGAAGTGTTGGAACAGACTGCTTCTCTTTCAGAGAAACGCATGTGAGTTTTTTGTGAAAGCTTGTAAGTAGCTTAAGGCACATTCAAAGGAAAGTGATTTTCTCTGGAAGGACAGCATTTAGAAAGTGAAGCAACACTCCATTCACTTCGCACAGTGAATTGAAGTGTTGGAACAGACTGCTTCTCTTTCAGAGAAACACATGTGAATTTCTGTTCAATGCTTGTAAGTAGCTTAAGACGCTTTCAAAGGAAAGTGATTTTCTCTGAAAGGACAGCATTTAGAAAGTGAAGCAACACTCCATTCACTTCGCACAGTGAATTGAAGTGTTGGAACAGACTGCTTCTCTTTCAGAGAAATGCATGTGAATTTCTGTTGAATGCTTGTAAGTAGCTTAAGGCACTTTCAAAGGAGAGTGATTTTCTCTGAAAGGACAGCATTTAGAAAGTGAAGCAACACTCCATTCACTTCGCACAGTGAATTGAAGTGTTGGAACAGACTGCTTCTCTTTCAGAGAAACGCATGTGAGTTTTTTGTGAAAGCTTGTAAGTAGCTTAAGGCACTTTCAAAGGAAAGTGATTTTCTCTGACAGGACAGCATTTAGAAAGTGAAGCAACACTCCATTCACTTCGCATAGTGAATTGAAGTGTTGGAACAGACTGCTTCTCTTTCAGAGAAACGGATGTGAGTTTTTTGTGAAAGCTTGTAAGTAGCTTAAGGCACTTTCAAAGGAAAGTGATTTTCTCTGACAGGACAGCATTTAGAAAGTGAAGCAACACTCCATTCACTTCGCACAGTGAATTGAAGTGTTGGAACAGACTGCTTCTCTTTCAGAGAAACGCATGTGAATTTCTGTTGAATGCTTGTAAGTAGCTTAAGGCACTTTCAAAGGAGAGTGATTTTCTCTGAAAGGACAGCATTTAGAAAGTGAAGCAACACTCCATTCACTTCGCACAGTGAATTGAAGTGTTGGAACAGACTGCTTCTCTTTCAGAGAAACGCATGTGAGTTTTTTGTGAAAGCTTGTAAGTAGCTTAAGGCACTTTCAAAGGAAAGTGATTTTCTCTGAAAGGACAGCATTTAGAAAGTGAAGCAACACTCCATTCACTTCGCACAGTGAATTGAAGTGTTGGAACAGACTGCTTCTCTTTCAGAGAAATGCATGTGAATTTCTGTTCAATGCTTGTAAGTAGCTTAAGGCACTTTCAAAGGAAAGAGATTTTCTCTGAAAGGACAGCATTTAGAGAGTGAAGCAACACTCCATTCACTTCGCACAGTGAATTGAAGTGTTGGAACAGACTGCTTCTCTTTCAGAGAAACGCATGCGAGTTTTTTGTGAAAGCTTGTAAGTAGCTTAAGGCACTTTCAAAGGAAAGTGATTTTCTCTGAAAGGACAGCATTTAGAATGTGAAGCAACACTCCATTCACTTCGCACAGTGAATTGAAGTGTTGGAACAGACTGCTGCTCTTTCAGGGAAACGCATGTGAGTTTTTTGTGAAAGCTTGTAAGTAGCTTAAGGCACTTTCAAAGGAAAGTGATTTTCTCTGACAGGACAGCATTTAGAAAGTGAAGCAACACTCCATTCACTTCGCACAGTGAATTGAAGTGTTGGAACAGACTGCTTCTCTTTCAGAGAAACACATGTGAGTTTTTTGTAAAAGCTTGTAAGTAGCTTGAGGCACTTTCAAAGGAAAGTGATTTTCTCTGACAGGACAGCATTTAGAAAGTGAAGCAACACTCCATTCACTTCGCACAGTGAATTGAAGTGTCTGAACAGACTGCTTCTCTTACAGAGAAATGCATGTGAATTTCTGTTCAATGCTTGTAAGTAGCTTAAGGCGCTTTCAAAGGAAAGTGATTTTCTCTGAAAGGACAGCATTTAGAAAGTGAAGCAACACTCCATTCACTTCGCACAGTGAATTGAAGTGTTGGAACAGACTGCTTCTCTTTCAGAGAAAAGCATGTGAATTTCTGTTGAATGCTTGTAAGTAGCTTAAGGCACTTTCAAAGGAAAGTGATTTTCTCTGAAAGGACAGCATTTAGAAAGTGAAGCAACACTCCAATCACTTCGCACAGTGAATTGAAGTGTTGGAACAGACTGCTTCTCTTTCAGAGAAACGGATGTGAGTTTTTTGTTAAAGCTTGTAAGTAGCTTAAGGCACTTTCAAAGGAAAGTGATTTTCTCTGAAAGGACAGCATTTAGAAAGTGAAGCAACACTCCATTCACTTCGCACAGTGAATTGAAGTGTTGGAACAGACTGCTTCTCTTTCAGAGAAACGCATGTGAATTTCTGTTGAATGCTTGTAAGTAGCTTAAGGCACTTTCAAAGGAGAGTGATTTTCTCTGAAAGGACAGCATTTAGAAAGTGAAGCAACACTCCATTCACTTCGCACAGTGAATTGAAGTGTTGGAACAGACTGCTTCTCTTTCAGAGAAACGCATGTGAGTTTTTTGTGAAAGCTTGTAAGTAGCTTAAGGCACTTACAAAGGAAAGTGATTTTCTCTGAAAGGACAGCATTTAGAAAGTGCAGCAACACTCCATTCACTTCGCACAGTGAATTGAAGTGTTGGAACAGACTGCTTCTCTTTCAGAGAAACGGATGTGAATTTCTGTTCAATGCTTGTAAGTAGCTTAAGGCACTTTCAAAGGAAAGTGATTTTCTCTGACAGGACAGCATTTAGAAAGTGAAGCAACACTCCATTCACTTCGCACAGTGAATTGAAGTGTTGGAACAGACTGCTTCTATTTCAGAGAAATGCATGTGAATTTCTGTTGAATGCTTGTAAGTAGCTTAAGGCACTTTCAAAGAAAGTGATTTTCTCTGACAGGACAGCATTTAGAAAGTGAAGCAACACTCCATTCACTTCGTACAGTGAATTGAAGTGTTGGAACAGACTGCTTCTCTTTCAGAGAAACGCATGTGAGTTTTTTGTGAAAGCTTGTAAGTAGCTTAAGGCACATTCAAAGGAAAGTGATTTTCTCTGAAAGGACAGCATTTAGAAAGTGAAGCAACACTCCATTCACTTCGCACAGTGAATTGAAGTGTTGAAACAGACTGCTTCTCTTTCAGAGAAACGCATGTGAGTTTTTTGTGAAAGCTTGTAAGTAGCTTAAGGCACTTTCAAAGGAAAGTGATTTTCTCTGAAAGGACAGCATTTAGAAAGTGAAGCAAAACTCCATTCACTTCGCACAGTGAATTGAAGTGTTGGAACAGACTGCTTCTCTTTCAGAGAAACGCATGTGAGTTTTTTGTAAAAGCTTGTAAGTAGCTTAAGGCACTTTCAAAGGAAAGTGATTTTCTCTGACAATACAGCATTTAGAAAGTGAAGCAACACTCCATTCACTTCGCACAGTGAATTGAAGTGTTGGAACAGACTGCTTCTCTTTCAGAGAAACGCATGTGAATTTCTGTTCAATGCTTGTAAGTAGTTTAAGACGCTTTCAAAGGAAAGTGATTTTCTCTGAAAGGACAGCATTTAGAAAGTGAAGCAACACTCCATTCACTTCGCACAGTGAATTGAAGTGGTGGAACAGACTGCTTCTCTTTCAGAGAAACCATGTGAATTTCTGTTGAATGCTTGTAATTAGCTTAAGGCACTTTCAAAGGAAAGTGATTTTCTCTGAAAGGACAGCATTTAGAAAGTGAAGCAACACTCCATTCACTTCGCACAGTGAATTGAAGTGTTTGAACAGACTGCTTCTCTTTCAGAGAAACGCATGTGAGTTTTTTATGAAAGCTTGTAAGTAGCTTAAGGCACTTTCAAAGGAAAGTGATTTTCTCTGACAGGACAGCATTTAGAAAGTGAAGCAACACTCCATTCACTTCGCACAGTGAATTGAAGTGTTGGAACAGACTGCTTCTCTTTCAGAGAAACGCATGTGAGTTTTTTGTGAAAGCTTGTAAGTAGCTTAAGGCACTTTCAAAGGAAAGTGATTTTCTCTGACAGGACAGCATTTAGAAAGTGAAGCAACACTCCATTCACTTCGCACAGTGAATTGAAGTGTTGGAACAGACTGCTTCTCTTTCAGAGAAACGCATGTGAATTTCTGTTGAATGCTTGTAAGTAGCTTAAGGCACTTTCAAAGGAGAGTGATTTTCTCTGAAAGGACAGCATTTAGAAAGTGAAGCAACACTCCATTCACTTCGCACAGTGAATTGAAGTGTTGAAACAGACTGCTTCTCTTTCAGAGAAACGCATGTGAGTTTTTTGTGAAAGCTTGTAAGTAGCTTAAGGCACTTTCAAAGGAAAGTGATTTTCTCTGAAAGGACAGCATTTAGAAAGTGAAGCAACACTCCATTCACTTCGCACAGTGAATTGAAGTGTTGGAACAGACTGCTTCTCTTTCAGAGAAATGCATGTGAATTTCTGTTCAATGCTTGTAAGTAGCTTAAGGCACTTTCAAAGGAAAGAGATTTTCTCTGAAAGGACAGCATTTAGAGAGTGAAGCAACACTCCATTCACTTCGCACAGTGAATTGAAGTGTTGGAACAGACTGCTTCTCTTTCATAGAAACGCATGTGAATTTCTGTTCAATGCTTGTAAGTAGCTTAAGGCACTTTCAAAGGAAAGTGATTTTCTCTGAAAGGACAGCATTTAGAAAGTGAAGCAACACTCCATTCACTTCGCACAGTGAATTGAAGTGTTGGAACAGACTGCTTCTCTTTCAGAGAAACGCATGCGAGTTTTTTGTGAAAGCTTGTAAGTAGCTTAAGGCACTTTCAAAGGAAAGTGATTTTCTCTGAAAGGACAGCATTTAGAAAGTGAAGCAACACTCCATTCACTTCGCACAGTGAATTGAAGTGTTGGAACAGACTGCTTCTCTTTCAGGGAAACGCATGTGAGTTTTTTGTGAAAGCTTGTAAGTAGCTTAAGGCACTTTCAAAGGAAAGTGAATTTCTCTGACAGGACAGCATTTAGAAAGTGAAACAACACTCCATTCACTTCGCACAGTGAATTGAAGTGTTGGAACAGACTGCTTCTCTTTCAGAGAAACGCATGTGAGTTTTTTGTAAAAGCTTGTAAGTAGCTTAAGGCACTTTCAAAGGAAAGTGATTTTCTCTGACAGGACAGCATTTAGAAAGTGAAGCAACACTCCATTCACTTCGCACAGTGAATTGAAGTGTTTGAACAGACTGCTTCTCTTACAGAGAAATGCATGTGAATTTCTGTTCAATGCTTGTAAGTAGCTTAAGGCGCTTTCAAAGGAAAGTGATTTTCTCTGAAAGGACAGCATTTAGAAAGTGAAGCAACACTCCATTCACTTCGCACAGTGAATTGAAGTGTTGGAACAGACTGCTTCTCTTTCAGAGAAAAGCATGTGAATTTCTGTTGAATGCTTGTAAGTAGCTTAAGGCACTTTCAAAGGAAAGTGATTTTCTCTGAAAGGACAGCATTTAGAAAGTGAAGCAACACTCCATTAACTTCGCACAGTGAATTGAAATGTTGGAACAGACTGCTTCTCTTTCAGAGAAGCGGATGTGAGTTTTTTGTGAAAGCTTGTAAGTAGCTTAAGGCACTTTTAAAGGAAAGTGATTTTCTCTGAAAGGACAGCATTTAGAAAGTGAAGCAACACTCCATTCACTTCGCACAGTGAATTGAAGTGTTGGAACAGACTGCTTCTCTTTCAGAGAAACGCATGTGAATTTCTGTTGAATGCTTGTAAGTAGCTTAAGGCACTTTCAAAGGAGAGTGATTTTCTCTGAAAGGACAGCATTTAGAAAGTGAAGCAACACTCCATTCACTTCGCACAGTGAATTGAAGTGTTGGAACAGACTGCTTCTCTTTCAGAGAAACGCATGTGAGTTTTTTGTGAAAGCTTGTAAGTAGCTTAAGGCACTTTCAAAGGAAAGTGATTTTCTCTGAAAGGACAGCATTTAGAAAGTGAAGCATCACTCCATTCACTTCGCACAGTGAATTGAAGTGTTGGAACAGACTGCTTCTCTTTCAGAGAAACAGATGTGAATTTCTGTTCAATGCTTGTAAGTAGCTTAAGACACTTTCAAAGGAAAGAGATTTTCTCTGAAAGGACAGCATTTAGAGAGTGAAGCAACACTCCATTCACTTCGCACAGTGAATTGAAGTGTTGGAACAGACTGCTTCTCTTTCAGAGAAACGCATGTGAATTTCTGTTGAATGCTTGTAAGTAGCTTAAGGCACTTTCAAAGGAAAGTGATTTTCTCTGACAGGACAGCATTTAGAAAGTGAAGCAACACTCCATTCACTTCGTACAGTGAATTGAAGTGTTGGAACAGAATGCTTCTCTTTCAGAGAAACGCATGTGAGTTTTTTGTGAAAGCTTGTAAGTAGCTTAAGGCACATTCAAAGGAAAGTGATTTTCTCTGAAAGGACAGCATTTAGAAAGTGAAGCAACACTCCATTCACTTCGCACAGTGAATTGAAGTGTTGAAACAGACTGCTTCTCTTTCAGAGAAACGCATGTGAGTTTTTTGTGAAAGCTTGTAAGTAGCTTAAGGCACTTTCAAAGGAAAGTGATTTTCTCTGAAAGGACGGCATTTAGAAAGTGAAGCAAAACTCCATTCACTTCGCACAGTGAATTGAAGTGTTGGAACAGACTGCTTCTCATTCAGAGAAACGCATGTGAGTTTTTTGTAAAAGCTTGTAAGTAGCTTAAGGCACTTTCAAAGGAAAGTGATTTTCTCTGACAGGACAGCATTTAGAAAGTGAAGCAACACTCCATTCACTTCGCACAGTGAATTGAAGTGTTGGAACAGACTGCTTCTCTTTCAGAGAAACGCATGTGAATTTCTGTTCAATGCTTGTAAGTAGTTTAAGACGCTTTCAAAGGAAAGTGATTTTCTCTGAAAGGACAGCATTTAGAAAGTGAAGCAACACTCCATTCACTTCGCACAGTGAATTGAAGTGGTGGAACAGACTGCTTCTCTTTCAGAGAAACGCATGTGAATTTCTGTTGAATGCTTGTAATTAGCTTAAGGCACTTTCAAAGGAAAGTGATTTTCTCTGAAAGGACAGCATTTAGAAAGTGAAGCAACACTCCATTCACTTCGCACAGTGAATTGAAGTGTTGGAACAGACTGCTTCTCTTTCAGAGAAATGCATGTGAATTTCTGTTCAATGCTTGTAAGTAGCTTAAGGCACTTTCAAAGGAAAGAGATTTTCTCTGAAAGGACAGCATTTAGAGAGTGAAGCAACACTCCATTCACTTCGCACAGTGAATTGAAGTGTTGGAACAGACTGCTTCTCTTTCAGAGAAACGCATGTGAATTTCTGTTCAATGCTTGTAAGTAGCTTAAGGCACTTTCAAAGGAAAGTGATTTTCTCTGAAAGGACAGCATTTAGAAAGTGAAGCAACACTCCATTCACTTCGCACAGTGAATTGAAGTGTTGGAACAGACTGCTTCTCTTTCAGAGAAACGCATGCGAGTTTTTTGTGAAAGCTTGTAAGTAGCTTAAGGCACTTTCAAAGGAAAGTGATTTTCTCTGAAAGGACAGCATTTAGAAAGTGAAGCAACACTCCATTCACTTCGCACAGTGAATTGAAGTGTTGGAACAGACTGCTTCTCTTTCAGGGAAACGCATGTGAGTTTTTTGTGAAAGCTTGTAAGTAGCTTAAGGCACTTTCAAAGGAAAGTGAATTTCTCTGACAGGACAGCATTTAGAAAGTGAAACAACACTCCATTCACTTCGCACAGTGAATTGAAGTGTTGGAACAGACTGCTTCTCTTTCAGAGAAACGCATGTGAGTTTTTTGTAAAAGCTTGTAAGTAGCTTAAGGCACTTTCAAAGGAAAGTGATTTTCTCTGACAGGACAGCATTTAGAAAGTGAAGCAACACTCCATTCACTTCGCACAGTGAATTGAAGTGTTTGAACAGAATGCTTCTCTTACAGAGAAATGCATGTGAATTTCTGTTCAATGCTTGTAAGTAGCTTAAGGCGCTTTCAAAGGAAAGTGATTTTCTCTGAAAGGACAGCATTTAGAAAGTGAAGCAACACTCCATTCACTTCGCACAGTGAATTGAAGTGTTGGAACAGACTGCTTCTCTTTCAGAGAAAAGCATGTGAATTTCTGTTGAATGCTTGTAAGTAGCTTAAGGCACTTTCAAAGGAAAGTGATTTTCTCTGAAAGAACAGCATTTAGAAAGTGAAGCAACACTCCATTAACTTCGCACAGTGAATTGAAATGTTGGAACAGACTGCTTCTCTTTCAGAGAAGCGGATGTGAGTTTTTTGTGAAAGCTTGTAAGTAGCTTAAGGCACTTTTAAAGGAAAGTGATTTTCTCTGAAAGGACAGCATTTAGAAAGTGAAGCAACACTCCATTCACTTCGCACAGTGAATTGAAGTGTTGGAACAGACTGCTTCTCTTTCAGAGAAACGCATGTGAATTTCTGTTGAATGCTTGTAAGTAGCTTAAGGCACTTTCAAAGGAGAGTGATTTTCTCTGAAAGGACAGCATTTAGAAAGTGAAGCAACACTCCATTCACTTCGCACAGTGAATTGAAGTGTTGGAACAGACTGCTTCTCTTTCAGAGAAACGCATGTGAGTTTTTTGTGAAAGCTTGTAAGTAGCTTAAGGCACTTTCAAAGGAAAGTGATTTTCTCTGAAAGGACAGCATTTAGAAAGTGAAGCAACACTCCATTCACTTCGCACAGTGAATTGAAGTGTTGGAACAGACTGCTTCTCTTTCAGAGAAACAGATGTGAATTTCTGTTCAATGCTTGTAAGTAGCTTAAGACACTTTCAAAGGAAAGAGATTTTCTCTGAAAGGACAGCATTTAGAGAGTGAAGCAACACTCCATTCACTTCGCACAGTGAATTGAAGTGTTGGAACAGACTGCTTCTCTTTCAGAGAAACGCATGTGAATTTCTGTTGAATGCTTGTAAGTAGCTTAAGGCACTTTCAAAGGAAAGTGATTTTCTCTGACAGGACAGCATTTAGAAAGTGAAGCAACACTCCATTCACTTCGTACAGTGAATTGAAGTGTTGGAACAGAATGCTTCTCTTTCAGAGAAACGCATGTGAGTTTTTTGTGAAAGCTTGTAAGTAGCTTAAGGCACATTCAAAGGAAAGTGATTTTCTCTGAAAGGACAGCATTTAGAAAGTGAAGCAACACTCCATTCACTTCGCACAGTGAATTGAAGTGTTGAAACAGACTGCTTCTCTTTCAGAGAAACGCATGTGAGTTTTTTGTGAAAGCTTGTAAGTAGCCTAAGGCACTTTCAAAGGAAAGTGATTTTCTCTGAAAGGACGGCATTTAGAAAGTGAAGCAAAACTCCATTCACTTCGCACAGTGAATTGAAGTGTTGGAACAGACTGCTTCTCTTTCAGAGAAACGCATGTGAGTTTTTTGTAAAAGCTTGTAAGTAGCTTAAGGCACTTTCAAAGGAAAGTGATTTTCTCTGACAGGACAGCATTTAGAAAGTGAAGCAACACTCCATTCACTTCGCACAGTGAATTGAAGTGTTGGAACAGACTGCTTCTCTTTCAGAGAAACGCATGTGAATTTCTGTTCAATGCTTGTAAGTAGTTTAAGACGCTTTCAAAGGAAAGTGATTTTCTCTGAAAGGACAGCATTTAGAAAGTGAAGCAACACTCCATTCACTTCGCACAGTGAATTGAAGTGGTGGAACAGACTGCTTCTCTTTCAGAGAAACGCATGTGAATTTCTGTTGAATGCTTGTAATTAGCTTAAGGCACTTTCAAAGGAAAGTGATTTTCTCTGAAAGGACAGCATTTAGAAAGTGAAGCAACACTCCATTCACTTCGCACAGTGAATTGAAGTGTTGGAACAGACTGCTTCTCTTTCAGAGAAATGCATGTGAATTTCTGTTCAATGCTTGTAAGTAGCTTAAGGCACTTTCAAAGGAAAGAGATTTTCTCTGAAAGGACAGCATTTAGAGAGTGAAGCAACACTCCATTCACTTCGCACAGTGAATTGAAGTGTTGGAACAGACTGCTTCTCTTTCAGAGAAACGCATGTGAATTTCTGTTCAATGCTTGTAAGTAGCTTAAGGCACTTTCAAAGGAAAGTGATTTTCTCTGAAAGGACAGCATTTAGAAAGTGAAGCAACACTCCATTCACTTCGCACAGTGAATTGAAGTGTTGGAACAGACTGCTTCTCTTTCAGAGAAACGCATGCGAGTTTTTTGTGAAAGCTTGTAAGTAGCTTAAGGCACTTTCAAAGGAAAGTGATTTTCTCTGAAAGGACAGCATTTAGAAAGTGAAGCAACACTCCATTCACTTCGCACAGTGAATTGAAGTGTTGGAACAGACTGCTTCTCTTTCAGGGAAACGCATGTGAGTTTTTTGTGAAAGCTTGTAAGTAGCTTAAGGCACTTTCAAAGGAAAGTGAATTTCTCTGACAGGACAGCATTTAGAAAGTGAAACAACACTCCATTCACTTCGCACAGTGAATTGAAGTGTTGGAACAGACTGCTTCTCTTTCAGAGAAACGCATGTGAGTTTTTTGTAAAAGCTTGTAAGTAGCTTAAGGCACTTTCAAAGGAAAGTGATTTTCTCTGACAGGACAGCATTTAGAAAGTGAAGCAACACTCCATTCACTTCGCACAGTGAATTGAAGTGTTTGAACAGACTGCTTCTCTTACAGAGAAATGCATGTGAATTTCTGTTCAATGCTTGTAAGTAGCTTAAGGCGCTTTCAAAGGAAAGTGATTTTCTCTGAAAGGACAGCATTTAGAAAGTGAAGCAACACTCCATTCACTTCGCACAGTGAATTGAAGTGTTGGAACAGACTGCTTCTCTTTCAGAGAAAAGCATGTGAATTTCTGTTGAATGCTTGTAAGTAGCTTAAGGCACTTTCAAAGGAAAGTGATTTTCTCTGAAAGGACAGCATTTAGAAAGTGAAGCAACACTCCATTAACTTCGCACAGTGAATTGAAATGTTGGAACAGACTGCTTCTCTTTCAGAGAAGCGGATGTGAGTTTTTTGTGAAAGCTTGTAAGTAGCTTAAGGCACTTTTAAAGGAAAGTGATTTTCTCTGAAAGGACAGCATTTAGAAAGTGAAGCAACACTCCATTCACTTCGCACAGTGAATTGAAGTGTTGGAACAGACTGCTTCTCTTTCAGAGAAACGCATGTGAATTTCTGTTGAATGCTTGTAAGTAGCTTAAGGCACTTTCAAAGGAGAGTGATTTTCTCTGAAAGGACAGCATTTAGAAAGTGAAGCAACACTCCATTCACTTCGCACAGTGAATTGAAGTGTTGGAACAGACTGCTTCTCTTTCAGAGAAACGCATGTGAGTTTTTTGTGAAAGCTTGTAAGTAGCTTAAGGCACTTTCAAAGGAAAGTGATTTTCTCTGAAAGGACAGCATTTAGAAAGTGAAGCAACACTCCATTCACTTCGCACAGTGAATTGAAGTGTTGGAACAGACTGCTTCTCTTTCAGAGAAACGGATGTGAATTTCTGTTCAATGCTTGTAAGTAGCTTAAGACACTTTCAAAGGAAAGAGATTTTCTCTGAAAGGACAGCATTTAGAGAGTGAAGCAACACTCCATTCACTTCGCACAGTGAATTGAAGTGTTGGAACAGACTGCTTCTCTTTCAGAGAAACGCATGTGAATTTCTGTTGAATGCTTGTAAGTAGCTTAAGGCACTTTCAAAGGAAAGTGATTTTCTCTGACAGGACAGCATTTAGAAAGTGAAGCAACACTCCATTCACTTCGTACAGTGAATTGAAGTGTTGGAACAGAATGCTTCTCTTTCAGAGAAACGCATGTGAGTTTTTTGTGAAAGCTTGTAAGTAGCTTAAGGCACATTCAAAGGAAAGTGATTTTCTCTGAAAGGACAGCATTTAGAAAGTGAAGCAACACTCCATTCACTTCGCACAGTGAATTGAAGTGTTGAAACAGACTGCTTCTCTTTCAGAGAAACGCATGTGAGTTTTTTGTGAAAGCTTGTAAGTAGCTTAAGGCACTTTCAAAGGAAAGTGATTTTCTCTGAAAGGACGGCATTTAGAAAGTGAAGCAAAACTCCATTCACTTCGCACAGTGAATTGAAGTGTTGGAACAGACTGCTTCTCTTTCAGAGAAACGCATGTGAGTTTTTTGTAAAAGCTTGTAAGTAGCTTAAGGCACTTTCAAAGGAAAGTGATTTTCTCTGACAGGACAGCATTTAGAAAGTGAAGCAACACTCCATTCACTTCGCACAGTGAATTGAAGTGTTGGAACAGACTGCTTCTCTTTCAGAGAAACGCATGTGAATTTCTGTTCAATGCTTGTAAGTAGTTTAAGACGCTTTCAAAGGAAAGTGATTTTCTCTGAAAGGACAGCATTTAGAAAGTGAAGCAACACTCCATTCACTTCGCACAGTGAATTGAAGTGTTGGAACAGACTGCTTCTCTTTCAGAGAAACGCATGTGAGTTTTTTATGAAAGCTTGTAAGTAGCTTAAGGCACTTTCAAAGGAAAGTGATTTTCTCTGACAGGACAGCATTTAGAAAGTGAAGCAACACTCCATTCACTTCGCACAGTGAATTGAAGTGTTGGAACAGACTGCTTCTCTTTCAGAGAAACGCATGTGAGTTTTTTGTGAAAGCTTGTAAGTAGCTTAAGGCACTTTCAAAGGAAAGTGATTTTCTCTGACAGGACAGCATTTAGAAAGTGAAGCAACACTCCATTCACTTCGCACAGTGAATTGAAGTGTTGGAACAGACTGCTTCTCTTTCAGAGAAACGCATGTGAATTTCTGTTGAATGCTTGTAAGTAGCTTAAGGCACTTTCAAAGGAGAGTGATTTTCTCTGAAAGGACAGCATTTAGAAAGTGAAGCAACACTCCATTCACTTCGCACAGTGAATTGAAGTGTTGAAACAGACTGCTTCTCTTTCAGAGAAACGCATGTGAGTTTTTTGTGAAAGCTTGTAAGTAGCTTAAGGCACTTTCAAAGGAAAGTGATTTTCTCTGAAAGGACAGCATTTAGAAAGTGAAGCAACACTCCATTCACTTCGCACAGTGAATTGAAGTGTTGGAACAGACTGCTTCTCTTTCAGAGAAATGCATGTGAATTTCTGTTCAATGCTTGTAAGTAGCTTAAGGCACTTTCAAAGGAAAGAGATTTTCTCTGAAAGGACAGCTTTTAGAGAGTGAAGCAACACTCCATTCACTTCGCACAGTGAATTGAAGTGTTGGAACAGACTGCTTCTCTTTCAGAGAAACGCATGTGAATTTCTGTTCAATGCTTGTAAGTAGCTTAAGGCACTTTCAAAGGAAAGTGATTTTCTCTGAAAGGACAGCATTTAGAAAGTGAAGCAACACTCCATTCACTTCGCACAGTGAATTGAAGTGTTGGAACAGACTGCTTCTCTTTCAGAGAAACGCATGCGAGTTTTTTGTGAAAGCTTGTAAGTAGCTTAAGGCACTTTCAAAGGAAAGTGATTTTCTCTGAAAGGACAGCATTTAGAAAGTGAAGCAACACTCCATTCACTTCGCACAGTGAATTGAAGTGTTGGAACAGACTGCTTCTCTTTCAGGGAAACGCATGTGAGTTTTTTGTGAAAGCTTGTAAGTAGCTTAAGGCACTTTCAAAGGAAAGTGAATTTCTCTGACAGGACAGCATTTAGAAAGTGAAACAACACTCCATTCACTTCGCACAGTGAATTGAAGTGTTGGAACAGACTGCTTCTCTTTCAGAGAAACGCATGTGAGTTTTTTGTAAAAGCTTGTAAGTAGCTTAAGGCACTTTCAAAGGAAAGTGATTTTCTCTGACAGGACAGCATTTAGAAAGTGAAGCAACACTCCATTCACTTCGCACAGTGAATTGAAGTGTTTGAACAGACTGCTTCTCTTACAGAGAAATGCATGTGAATT